>NC_073377.1:125129563-125324563 GCF_028641065.1 Leucoraja erinaceus | reverse complement strand
GGGACTACCTGAAACTGGAGGTCAATTTTCATACCGCTGGGGTGTACCCAAGCAAAATATAAGGTGCTGCTTCTCCAATTTATGGTGGGCCTCACTCTGGCCATGGAGGAGGCCCAGGACAGAAAGTCAGATTCGGAATGGGAGGGGGAGTTGAAGTGCTGACGCACCGGGAGATCAGGTTGGTTATTGCGAACCCAGCGGAGGTATTGGGCAAAGCGATCGCCAAGCCTACGCTTGGCATCACCGATGTAGAGCAGATGACACCTAGAGCAGTGGATGCAATAGATGAGGATGGAGGAGGTACATGTGAACCTCTGCTGCACCTGGAAAGACGGCTTGGGTCCTTGAATGGAGTCAAGGGTGGAGGTAAAGCAACAAATGTAGAATTTCCTGCGGTTGCAAAGGAAAGTGCCAGGAGAGGGTGTGGTTTGGGTGGGAAGGGACGAAATGACCAGGAAGTTACGGAGGGAGTGGTCTCTGCGGAAAGCCGACAGGGGAGGAGATGGGAAGATGTGGCCAGTGGTGGGATCCCGTTGGTAGACAAAGCTGGAGAGAATCAGCGGGTGAAGCAGCATCTATGGAGCGAAGGAATAGGCGGCGTTTCGGGTAGAGACCCTTCTTGAGACTGATGTCGGGGGGGGGGGGGTTGGGAAAAAGAAAGGAAGAGGCGGAGAGCTGGGAATGGGACGGGAAGGAGGGAGAAACATATAGAAATTAGGTGCAGGAGTAGACCATTCGGCCCTTCGAGCCTGCACCGCCATTCAATATGATCATGGCTGATCATCCAACTCAGTATCCCGTACCTGCCTTCTCTCCATACCCTCTGATCCCCTTAGCCACAAGGGCCACATCTAACCCTCTTAAATATAGCCAATGAACTGGCCTCGACTACCCTCTGTGGCAGAGAGTTCCAGAGATTCACCACGCCCTGTGTGAACAAACTTCTCCTAATCTCGGTTTTAAAGGATTCCCCCTTATCCTTAAGCTGTGACCCCTTGTCCTGGACTTCCCCAACATCGGGAACAATCTTCCTGCATCTAGCCTGTCCAACCCCTTAAGAATTTTGTAAGTTTCTATAAGATCCCCTCTCAATCTCCTAAATTCTAGAGAGTATAAACCAAGTCTATCCAGTCTTTCTTCATAAGACAGTCCTGACATCCCAGGAATCAGTCTGGTGAAACCTTCTCTGAAAGGACGGACTACCTGAAATTAGAGAAGCCAATGTTCATACCCCTGGGGTGTAAACTACGCAAGCAAAATATGAGGTGCTGCTCCTCCAATTTGTGGTGGGCCTCACTCTGGCCATGGAGGAGGCCCAGGACAGAAAGGTGAATGCTTCATTGACCATAATTCTGACTGGTAACTACGTACTTCGTCCAAGCACATTATCGCACGTCTCATGCAAGCCGTCTTAAATGACCACCTAAACTGTCATTTGGCAACCCTAAAAGCTGCCTAGGTTGCCCGGCTTGCAACAGGGGAAAATAGTTAAGCGAGAGCCCTGAGTAAACTTTTAAAACTCTGTGTGTGTGTGGGTGGGTGGGTGTATGTCATTTTACCTTTGAAACGTATCTCCTCGAAAACCAGATGCAAAAATGCGGAGATTTTTACAATTTCGGTAGGGATTTAACATGATTTCATAAATGCACTCCTCTCTAAATTTGGTCAATTATTTCCCCAGGTTTTGAATAATGTTGTTCACAAAACTCACTTTTTTAAATATAATCGCCGCTTGCCAGCTGCTGACGTCACAATGCCCACATGCCCACCAATCCAGGGCCACCTGCCTCCTAGTCCCACGCCCCCCCCTCCCCCCGCCACTGTGGATTAATGCAGCTGCTGTCAACACGCATGCGCAGTTTTCCACGCGGTACGTTACTCCACGCATCCCCCCCGTTCTTCAAAAGGCGCAGAAAGAACGAGAATGTTCTGCAGCAAAGATCCAATAGCTGCGCTCCGCTATAGGATCTTTGTTCTGCAGATCCGTAGGTGAGCGTTGCTCACGCGCTCAAGGAGGTTCTCCTCACTGTAGGCGCAGCTCGTGAAGCCCCGCCCCTCCCATCCCCTGCGCGCTCATTCCAGCTGTGGGTTTCCAGAGAGTCAGAAGCCGTTTCTGTCTCTCCGCATTTCGGAGCCCACTCACTCGCCCGGCTCTCCAAGATTCAAGATTCAAGATAGATTTAATTGTCACATGTGCCAGATGGCACAGTGAAATGAAATTCCCATACAGCCATACAATAAAAATAAAGAACACAACACACTATAGAATTTGACATAAAACATCCCCACACAGCAGAATCAAAGTTTCCCACTGTGTGGGAAGACACCAAAGTCAGTCTCTTCCTCCACTGTTCCCCGTGGTCAGGGACTCCCCAAGCCCTCCGCAGTTGCAGCTACGGGCGGCCCGATGTCCAAGACCGCTCGCTGGGGTGACAAGTCCGACGTCGGGGCTGCGAGACGTCCTCAGCGGTGTGGACACCAGAGTCGGCCCCCTCCTACCGGAGTCGGCGGCTTCCAAAGTCCGTAGGCCGCGCCGGGTGGAGACTGCTGCTGGTGACCCTCTGCAAGGCGCCCCAGGACTCCACGATGTTGTTCGGCGCCGCCCGCATTGGAAGCTCTCCGCACCAGAACTCCATGATGTTGGAGCAGAGGCCCAACGCTCCGGAGCTCCAAACGGCGACCCAGGTAGGCATCGCCCGCTCCGCGGTGACTCCAGCGCTGCTCCGCCGCTGTAGCAGCCCTGGTCCGGTTCCCGGTCCCGGTCTCCGGCAGGAAAGGCCGCCCCGCTAGGTCTAGTCTAGTTATTTTATAAAACACTGGTTAAGCTGCAATTGGAATATTTTGTTCATTTCCAGTTGCCAAATATAAGGTTGGACATGACTTTACTCGAGCAGGATGCAGAGAAAATTCGCCAGCATGTTGCCTGGGATGGAATATATCATTAATGAGGCGAGACTGTATAACCTAGGATACTGAGTTGGATGATCAGCCATGATCATATTGAATGGCGGTGCAGGCTCGAAGGGCCGAATGGCCTACTCCTGCACCTAATTTCTATGTTTCTATGTTTCTAGGCTTGTTTTCCTTGGAACGAAGGAGGCTGAAGCGGGACCTAATAGAGCTGTACAAAATTATGAGGGTCATAGATAGTGAAGATAGTAGGTAACTATTTTTCATGGCATGCTGGAGGACATGGGTTTAGGATAATGGGTAAGAGTTGGAGTGGAATTCAAGGAAAGACTTTTACTCTCAAAGGTTTGATAGAATCTGGATTTCACTAACAACATGTGATACAATAATGTGATACAATAATGTGATACAATTCTGAAATTCGAGCATCTGATTGTTTGGAAATCCTGACAGTGGCAAATGGCTCACTCATTGTACTGGAATGGGAGTCTAGGGTTGAGAGGCCAAGTGATTTGTATGGCCAGAGCTGGGGGTTTAAAATGTGATCAGGATCAGAACAGGAGCAGAGGCTAAGGTCTGGAACGCCAGGGGTCAGGAGTGTTGGTGGACACAAAGTGCTTGAATAACTCACCGGGTCAGGCAGCATCTCAGGAGGAAAGGGATGGGTGACGTTTCCAGTCGGAACCCTTCCGATTGTCAGGAGTATGCTTGCAGCAAAGCAGGGAACGAAAGGGCTTGGATATAGCAATGTTACAAAATTTTGAGATTTTAAAAAATCAAGTCTGCAATTTATCCCATCAGATAAAGCATAAAAAGAAGTTTAATTTGACACCTAATTCACTTTCATATTTTCAGTATTAAACAAAGTTATGGCCATTTTCATACTCGGACATTAGCATCTTGTTCCCTATTGCTTTTCCATTGACTTAACACAAAAGCTGTGATCGAGGACAGTCAAAAGCCCATAACTTTCTTAAAAATTAAGAGAACTGAAATAAATTTTCAGTTATTATAGATTGAAGCATTCTGAAACAAATATGAATCAATCTTACTTGGATGACCTAAAATTAAAGCATATAATTAGTTAGTTACCTGGTTGTAGCTAATTCCAAAATTCAATTACTAGATCTAAACATCTATCCATTTCTTAAGAAAAGATTAACATTTTTAAATAGCCTAAGTGTCCAAATAACATTCACACAAGAATTCACAATATAACATGATTTTTAAATCTCATTGTCATGAATTTATAGGCCAAATGGAAGGAATTTAGTGTTTAATTCCCGTAAATACATGGCCATTTAAATCATCTTACGAGTGGGATTTTGTGGAACGCGATCGATTGGAACGTTGCGGTTTGCGGTGAATTTAAACCCCAAATCGGCAGGAAAAATCATATGGGGCCTAAATCACCTTTTCGCAACGTAAAATTTGGATTAAAGTAATCCTAAAAAGCACATTTATATGTAAGATAAACGGCTTACCTTTAGCTGTCCCGTACAGGAGATGCGTCCCGTTGTCGGCACTGACGGCATTAGAAGCGGATTTTTATTTTACTCCAGTGCTGAAATTATCCCGCGGTTTTAAAAAAAACTTTTTACAGAACGTCAGTCGGAACAATTCTTCAGCATTAGCTAGCAGCCCGAGAAAATATATCTCGGACAGGCAGGAGAACACTGCATTTTACCCCCCCCCTCAAAGGCGCCAAAGTCACGCACACGGCCAGTGGCAGAACTGCAGCGCCGCTGAAGTTAAGTTTTGTAACATTACTATTGGATATTGCCCTGTAGTTTTGATTCATAGACTTTAATGGAAAATATATTATACTACAGTGAACTTGCAAATAAAGACTGTTTGTACTAACATCCAATAAACTGAACATCTGCTAGTGAGGCACTATCAATGTCCCAAGAGTATTATTAGAGTTTGTATTTGAGGGAGCACAGGAATTGCTGTGTCATTGAAGGCAATCACACCAGTGCAGGTAATTGGGATGAGTAGAGATGAGAAAGGGTGTGACGTGGCAACAGGCTGTGCTGTATGGCAGGGAGGATCCCTCATTACATTTTGTTTCTGTTTGATGCAGTTCAGGAAAGTTCTGAAAATGTTTGTAGTTTCATGCCCAGAGAAGAAAGCGTGAAAGAGGGAGGAGTTTGGTCTCCTAATTTGAGGAAGGGCATCCTTGTGATTGAGGCAGTGCAGCGTAGGTTCACGTGATTGATCCCTGGGATGGCGGGACTGTCATATGAGGAAAGATTGAAAAGACTAGGCTTGTATTCACTGGAGTTTAAAAGGATGAGGGGTTATCTTATAGAAACATATAAAATTATAAAAGGACTGGACAAGCTAGATGCAGGAAAAATTTTCCCAATGTTGGGCGAGTCCAGAACCAGGGGCCACAGTCTTAGAATTAAGGAGAGGTCATTTAAGACTGAGGTGAGAAAAAAACGTTTTCACCTAGAGAGTTGTGAATTTATGGAATTCCCTGCCACAGCAGGCAGTGGAGGACAAATCACTGGATGGATTTAAGAGAGAGTAAGATAGAGCTCTAGGGGCTAGTGGAGTCAAGGGATATGGGGAGAAGGCAGGCACGGGTTATTGATAGGGGACGATCAACCATGATCACAATGAATGGCGGTGCTGGCTCGAAGGGCCGAATGGCCTCCTCCTGACCCTATTTTCTATGTATTGTTAAGGTTATGCGCACTACCGGTTTTATTTTCGCTAAGATTTAACAAACCATGGGAAACTCAGCCCTGACATTCCACGGAATATATTCATTGTGGAAGTCCTTGTCAGTTTTAAGTGAGCATATTAATAATCTGCACAACAGCCCGACACTGCGCTAATGCGTTTGGCTCGCCGTCCAGCAGTTATTGGCGGCATCTGCCTTTTCAGGTCGGCTTTCTAATCCACCTGCAATGCGCGGAGCCGATCTTTCACCGCGCCGCAAAAAGCAAGCAATCTCCCGACCTTCACCTCGGGGGACGACCTCTGCTGGCAACAATCCAGTCTGCGCTCACATAACAAAAAATTGGCGCAGCTGTACTACTGAGAGCCTGTCAGCCTCCGGATAATGACAGCATTTTTTAAAAAATCCAAATGTTGGAAGATAGTGATGAAAACAGAATGCTGGAAACACTCTGCGGATCCGCAGCAGCAGTCTAACGTCCTAAACGTTCATTCTGTTACGTTTCCACAGATGCCGCATGACCTGCTGGTGTTCCACTATGTTCTGTTTTTATTCACTCAAATGGGACATCGGGAAGGAGCCAGGTTCTTTAGTCTGGGCCACGACAGAGGGGGGGGAAATGTAAAAATGTGTTTGAGATTAAAAGTTAACAACGTTACAAAGTTGATTCCTGTTACGATAATAGACACCAGCTAAAACCTGCTGCCTCCACAGATCCACGCATTTTCTTTCTTTTTCATGTCAATCTTAATATTTTAAGTTTTTGTGCTCAAAATTCACATCGACGATCCCAGCGACCTCCAGAACCTACCCGGCGTGTAATCTGCTCTTAACAAGATGATGCAGCACTGACTAATCACATGAACCAACATTAGAGTTATAGATACTTAATGAAGTGAAACTACATATTTCATTTCAACAGGGTTCATTTCCCCCAACCTTGCTAATCAATCCTCTCGTCATTGTAAAGCTTCCTGACATGTTTATTTTTATTCTTATAGATAGTATGAAAGGAAATGTAAATTGGCAAGCACTTGGATATTGGATCTTTAATTTTGTTTACAATAGACTGAATTTAGAACAGCACATGACACCACTGTAGATATGGGGAAGAAAGGAAAAGATCACAAGGACAAATCTGGGCCCCTTACAGAGAGAGACAGGAGAGTTTACGAAGGGGAAAATATGAACTTTAAAAACAATTAAATAAAGACTTTATGTCTGTCTCCATCGAATAAAGATTGGGGAACTGATGGTTTTATGCAAATGAGAAAATTACTAGAGCGGTTAATGGAAATTGATTCATCCCAAGGACCTTAAAAGAAGTGACCAAAAATACAGCTGTGGTTATCACCTTCTAAAATTATATAACTTCTGGAACAGTTCCAGGAGACTGTTGAACAGCACATGTGCCCCGACTGTTTGAGAATGGAGAGAAAGAGAAAAGAGGAATCCACTGACCTGCAAGAAATACAGTGCGCAAAATCCAGATATTTGGGAATCGCAATATGATTGAGCAGAGGCAGCATGGCTGGAGAACAAAAGGCTGCCGATTCTGGAATCTGATATGAAAAGGAAGTGAAGAATGGAACCAAAGAAGAAGGGGTGGTTGCAGATGGGAACAACATAGTGAGGGGCGGGTGAACAGTGGGGTTGGGAGGGATGAGTGATCCAATGGAAGAAGTGTGTGGTTGATGAACAAATGAGGTAGGTGAGAGGCGGGTAAAGAAACAGGTTGACAGGAGCTGAAGGGTATTTCAGGAAGAAGGGAGTCATGCAGCACAGAAAGAGGCCCTTCGGCCCAAGTGGTACATGATGACTAAGATGCCCCAATGGCCTACTTCTATGCCTATATCTTATGTTTTCAGAAGCATTCCAACAGTTATACCATTCCCTCCCTCGAATTGCAGCTAATTTTGAAATATGAACAGCTGTGTTATTGCAATGAAAACCAGCATTTAGGCTGTTTAAAGTTGAAGCATAGCCTAAAATATTTCATTTGTCCCATAATGAGTATTCTGCAAATTGGTTGCTTGTTTTCATTAGCCTGAATAAAATTCAACTATTGAAGCTGAACTACATTTTTTAAGACTAAATAGCTGTTAAGAAGCTTTAAAACCTTCACGTAATCACTCACGTGACTCCGAAGTAAAATAGGAAGATTAAACGAGAACTTACCAGTTTGAAGTTTGATCTTTATTTTATGAGGAGTTACGTTGAGGGACTATGTGAAGAAGACCCGTCCAGGCGCATATGCGTCAATCTTCAAAGCAGCGGTGTGAAATCACAGGTGATAGATACCGAAGCATAATAGTAAGCTACGTGAGGCAAACATAACCTACCTTTGATCTTTATTAGGGTGGGAGCAGAGGGCACGTAGTCCCTCAACGTAACTCCTCATAAAATAAAGATCAAACTTCAAACTGGTAAGTTCTCGTTTAATCTTCCTATTTTACTTCGGAGTCACGTGAGTGATTACGTGAAGGTTTTAAAGCTTCTGTGATTTCAGGCCGTAGATTCAATCCAGGCGTTTCACTGCATTTGATTGACTCTATATGAGTGAAAGGCAATCAATAACACGCATCCAAAACATTGATGTAATCAGTTAATGGTTTTTATTTATCATAAAATATCTTTTGTTCACTTTTTGAATCACTAGGGAACATTTAATACTGAATCCAAAACAGTACCACCAAATACATCAGGGTCTGCAATCTCTTTATGGTGATATTTGTAAAACATCCGTTCATTTGCCCATCCTGCGGCCGCGAGGATATGGTCTATTCGAACGTTCAAATCCTTGGCCGCCGATGTTGTTGCCACCCTGGTGGAATGAGATTTAAATTTGTCAGTATCAATTCCTGCATCCAATAGCACTTGCTTCAGCCATTTGGAAATAGTTTGTACTGACACTTTCTTATGTGGTTTTTTATGGCTGATAAATAATGTGGATTCTGCACCTCTTAGGTCCTTGGTGGCCTCAATGTAACATTTTAAATGTGTCACTACACATAGTCTTGGATCCGTAGGATATGCTGTAAAGACCAAATTACACCCCGTGACTCCTGGTCTGCTCTGTTTTAGTAAGTCATAGACATAGAATGTAATTTCCTCTGTTGTCATTCCCATTCAGTCTATACGTAATTTGTGTAATGTCTGTACTCTTTGTGCTGAAACTAATGCCATTAACATGACTATTTTCATGGTAATTTTGTCCAAAGACAAATTTGAAATGGGACTCCATTCCCGAAGTAACATGAGTACATCCCTCACATTCCAGATTTCCGTATAACTGGGTCTGGGAGGTTTAGCATTGAAGATACCCTTCATGTATCTACAGACCAAGGGGTGTGATCCTAGAACCTGTTGTTCAGATGCTCTCCATAAATATGCAGAGAGGGCACTCCTTGCAGTGTTGATCGCACTATCTTAAATTTACATCAAAGTGTAATGGTGACAGGAATTCTAAAACATCTGAAATGTCTGCAGTGTGATATGAAATGTTTTGTCTTGAACAAAACTCCTCCCATTTCTTAATATAAGAAATGTACTGCTTCTGGGTACTATCCCTCCAGGCTCCTGCAATTACATCCATAGTGCGATTTGATAGTCCTCTTCCGACATATGGCCTTTTTAGAATCTGCAAATCAACAAATCAATACGATCATGTAAAGGATGAAAATCACCAGTTACAGGATGCACGAGTAGGTTTTCTTGTCTTGGGATATGCATTAGAGGTTCTGTCACCATTTTTAACACTAGTGGATACCATGGTTGTGTAGGCCAATCTGGGACCACCAATAATTCTGAAGCATTATCCTGCTTGATCTTTTGTAGACACCTACTAATAAGACAAAGGGGAGGAAATGCATATAAAAACATTCCACCCCAATTTAGCGAGAATGCATCCACCGCTGTTGCACCTGGATCTGGTTCCCATGAAACATATTGAGGTAATTGATGGTTCAGTCTGGATGCAAACAAGTCAATTTCTGGCTTTCCAAATTTTTGAACAATGTTGTAGAAAATGTCACGATTTAACATCCATTCTGGATTGTCATACATACATCTTCATAAGGCATTTCTGGCGCTGGCTCACTTGTAGGCCAATGTTTCCCAGGACCTCTCCTGGTTGTTCCATACACTGGCTCTACTGTAGGCCTTTTGGAGTTTGCCTTTGTATATCATTTTCCCCATGAGGAATTCCAATTGTGAAACCCGGTCTGACATGACCTCCGGTTCCGACTCATCCGAGTCCACTGGCCTTTTTTCTTTTCTTTTTGGCCTTACACCCTGTGGATGTTTCAACTGAGCTTTTTTCTCCCATTTTAGAAGTCATTGGTTTTTCTACAGCTGACTTTTTAATAGGGCGCCCGCTACTCTCAGACATTCTGTCCTCTTGCGTTCTAACTGCGGTGCGCTTCCCTTTAGGTTTCCCACTTTTCTCCATAATTAGACTTGCCTGATTCTCAGCACACAGTCTCCATGTAAGAAAAATGGCCTGAAAGTGAAAGTACTTACCTTCAGGTTTCTTTCACTCACCGCTTGGAGGGCTCTGCTCCTCCTAACGCGGTTGCAGTCGCTATGCGTCTGACGATATGACGCATGTGCGCCTGGACGGGTCTTCTTCACGTAGTCACTCACGTGACTCCGAAGTAAAATTGCCTTTTATTTCCATGTTCACAGATGGTTGATGCTTAAAGGATATTCAGATATGAGGTTAGCATCGGTTACCATCCCAATTAGTAGTTGTTTTGCCATTAAATACCGCATATTCTAGAAGGCATCTGAATTGTTTCTGATATCTTCACAACTTTACTTCTATTTTTTATTCTTGTGTAAATGTCAAAGTACAGCTCAGCTAATTTTCCACATGTGGTATCAGTTTTGTATTGTGCTTAAATTTGGCTATTTCATGTTATGTAAGAGGTTTCTCATGTTTCAGATATTGGTATTTGTTTATTATTGCTATATGTATTGAGATACATTGAAAAACGTTGATTTTTATTTATGCTGCCCAGAAAAATTGCCCATGCTTGTTTACTATAAAAACAATTCATGAGTGTAACAATACAAAAAAGAGAATGGAAACAGAATGCAAAATATGGTGTTCAAACTGCAGAGTGCAAGGGTTGCAATTAATCTGATTGGGAGTACATCCCTTAGTTTATGAGAAGACTGTTCAAGACTCTGATAACAGGAGGGAAGAAGGGTTCATGGGGCATTATGATAAAGAGGTAAAGATTTCAGCTATTCTTATACATGCTTTTGAGGACAGTTCACGTGATCTCTTGCATTTGCTGTTGAGACCATTTTTGGTCAGGAATCACCACAGGAATGGTTGCTAAATCCTGTTGGGAGTTTGCTGGACACTGCACATTGCAGGTAGGAAGCTAATGAATGAATGATATGTCAGCTGTTCTAGCTTATTCTGTTAGTTGACATCACAACACTAACCAGCAGCAATGAAGAGTATCTTCATCAGATGCCTGCATTGGTTCAGAAGGCAACTCAGCAACACCTTGTGTAAAAAAGACACAAAGTGCTGAAGTAGCTCAGCAGGTCAGCCAGCACCTCCAGAGAGCAAGGAGAGGTGATGTTTTGGGTTCGGGTCAGGACCTTTCTTCAGACCTAAAACATCACCTATATGTTCTCGAGAGTTATTGCCTGACCTGCTGAGTTACCCCAGCACTTTGTATCTTTTGTGGTAATCTACCATCTGCATTGCTTGTGTCTACACCTTAAATGTAATTGGGGCTAGGCAGCAAATGCTGGCTTTGCCAAACATCCCTGCATCCATAAAGGTAAATAAATAAAAATACATTCCCCATGACACGATGTGCAATTGTGGAAAATGTATATCAAACACTATGTTTTCTATCATTTTCAATACTAACAAGCCTGGGTGTAAAAAGTCACCATTATGGCTAACTTCTAAATTTGCCACGGGTTTTTTTTTGGTTCTTGGTTTCTTGGTCCTCCAAAATATTCCAAATGGAATTTAAACTGGAGGTGGTGAAGGGAGGACTTAAGCCAGAAAGGGTTATTGGGAAGAAAGAGCTACTTTAAATTTAGTTGCATCTGGTTGGGTAACTATAGTTGGGTGGAAATTATACCATGCTTTAATTGTGCGGGGGAAGAACGAATTGCTGTATACATCTGTCTTTGTAGCTGGGATCACAAATTGGATTGAATGACCTCGTCTGCTCCTAATTGGTTTGGGTTTGGTGAATTTCATTTTCAAAATGACAACTTTGACAATGCAATTGATTGCTGAATTATCAATAATGAAAACAATATATGTGCCTAATGGCCTACTTCAATTCCACTATAAGGAGGATTTGTTTAACCTTAGTATGCTGCTGCAAATCTCCTCTTCCTTTTGCAGGACACTATATATGGTGTATATGTCTGTAGAAAAAATTCAAATACTTTAGGTTTCAAAATATAAAGTTGGATTAGCATCGGAGATAAGGATAATTTGAAATTTCATTCAGCCCATCTGTACTAACCCCCACATTATTTTTTCACCTTTTTGTTTAAAAGTAAACATATTACTTAATTAAATGAAAGTAAAAAAACAGCTGATCCTGGAAATCTTTTTTGTTAAAGCATTGTGCTTAATACTGAGCAGGTCAGGCTGCACCTTTGGGATGGGAATCTAAAATAGAGGCAAAAAAATGCTAGAAGGGTCCAATGAAAGGTCTTCAGCTTAAAACATTGACTCTGTTTCACTTACCACAGATGGGGCCGAACGTGCCACATTTTCTGTTTTGATATTTACTGGAAATTCCTGTCTACAAGAAAAGCTAAAACTGAAGGTAAAGCTATTATTCTGCAAATTAATTAATCAATGGGTTGTTCAGGTCAAGTTGCAAAAGTGGAGCACATCTCATGTCTGAGATGAACATTAAGGTAAAGGAGAATTTTAA
This sequence comes from Leucoraja erinaceus, assembly GCF_028641065.1. NCBI lineage: Eukaryota > Metazoa > Chordata > Chondrichthyes > Rajiformes > Rajidae > Leucoraja > Leucoraja erinaceus. The sequence continues at coordinate 125,312,029 of NC_073377.1, read as the reverse complement.
CTATTGATTAAGTGGTTACTAAGCTAGCTTCAATTAATCACCAAATTGTAGTGCGTGGGTCTCAAAATGAAGCACAAAGTCCAGTGTTTTGAGAAGCGCCTTTTATTATGTCCTCCCGGTTGTAGGGAAGACCAAACGAGAGGAAGATGGCACCCAAACCCCTGCCTTTAAAGCCTCCGGCTAAGGGCCGCCTCCGGACTGAACCACTCCTGTGTCGAGGGGTTCGACACTATGATGGCACGACCCTTGGGAGCCGCCACAGGATTCCCCCCCCAGAACCAGAGGCACGAAACGCACCGGCGGGCGCACGACCCGGCCGGCCCGCGTGCGGAAGTCAGCCGCTCGTGGGGCTTGCGGAGGCATAGGTGGAGGGACAGGACGAGGGACCGGCGGGATGACAGGTGGAGTGACAGGTGGAGGGAGCCGTGAGGGGGGGCGCCCTCGAGGCCGAGGTTGGGCAACCAGCACCGGCTGGTCAATGTCCAGGTGTGCCGGCTTTAAACGGTCAATCGACACGGCCTCCGGCCGGCCCCCCATGTCCAGGACAAAAGTCGACTGCCCGTGTTCCAGCACCCGGAACGGGCCCTCGTACGGCCTCTGGAGTGGCGTCCGGTGGGCATCACGGCGCAGGAAAACATACGGGCAGTCCCTGAGGGCTGATGGCACGTGTGGGCGAAATGTCCCATGGCGGGACGTCGGGACGGGTGCGAGCTTGCCAACTTGCTCGTGAAGGCGCTTTAGGGTGGATGAGGGCGTTCCCTGCTGCCCCGGCGCCGACGGCACAAACTCCCCGGGCACCGTGAGTGGCGACCCGTAAACGAGCTCCGCCGATGATGAGGCCAAGTCCTCTTTGGGAGCAGTCCGGATGCCCAGCATGACCCACGGCAACTTGTCCATCCAGTCCGGGCCGGAGAGTCGTGCCTTCAATGCTGCCTTCAGCTGCCGGTGGAATCTCTCCATCATGACGCCAATGGAGCGTCGGGGGTCACCAATGTAGTGCGTGGGTCTCAAAATGAAGCACGAAGTCCAGCGTTTTGAGAAGCAGCTTTTATTATGTCCTCCCGGTTGTAGGGAAGACCAAACGAGAGGAAGATGGCACCCAAACCCCTGCCTTTAAAGCTTCCGGCTAAGGGCCGCCTCCGGACTGAACCACTCCTGTGTCGAGGGGTTCGACACTATGATGGCACGACCCTTGGGAGCCGCCACAAAATCCTAAATAATGGAGAAAATTGAAGCTGGATATTCCAACGGTAAAATTGATCTTCCCACAACTCGGTGAAAATTAGAAATATTTGGTGAATAATTCAGTAAGATAGACCGCAAGATCTTGTGTGTATTCTCAACCAAATTATTTTTCTATTAATTTGAATGCCCTTTGATTAAAGGGGTTAATATTAGAAATAGATGTAATCTAGAAAATGTCCATTGACCTTTTCTGGAAATTATTCATGTTACAAATATACTTGGAGAAGTTGTGTTAGATTTTCACTAGTTACTACCTGAGAGGCTTTATCAGAGTTAAATGAACTGGGAAGGACTGCATGCCCCTAACAAAAGAACCTTGTCAGTTTTCTTGCAATTTTTTTCTGGCCTCACTCAGTTTTCTTTTCTGACCTTCAGCCAGATACAGTCATAGAATTATATAAAACGGAAACACACCCTTTAGCCTAACTCATTCATGCTGACCATGATGTTTATCTAAACTAGTCCCATTTGCCTGCCTTTGCCCCATATCCCTCCATATATCTTATATCCATGTACCTGTCTAAATGTCTTTTAAACACGGTAGCTGTACATCGGAGATTCAAGAAACTGCAGGTGCTGGAATTTCGACAAAAAAAATAAAGTGCTGGATGAACTCAGCAGATTAAGAATAAGGAGTAAGCCATTTTGAACGGAGACGAGGAAACACTTTTTCTCACAGAGAGTGGTGAGTCTGTGGAATTCTCTGCCTCAGAAGGCGGTGGAGGCAGGTTCTCTTGATGCTTTCAAAAGAGAGCTAGATAGGGCTCTTAAAAATAGCAGTCAGGGGATACGGGGAGAAGGCAGGAACGGGGTACTGATTGGGGATGATCAGCCATGATCACATTGAATGGTGGTGCTGGCTTGAAGGGCCGAATGGCCTACTCTTGCACCTATTGTCTATTGTCTATTGATCAGGCATCATCTGTGGAGGCAATGCACCCTTTCGGGTAAGGATCCTTCTTCAGATTGATTGGTATATCTCTACTGAACGTTTTTCCTTCCATTATTTATTATGTAAAAGAATATGTGTGTTATGATTGTGTTTATAATTTGTTTGGTTGTTTGGTTGTTTGTCTTTTGCACAAAAGTCCGCGAGCATTGCCACTTTCATTTCACTGCACATCTCGTATGTGTATGTGACAAATAAACTTGACTTGACTTGACTTGACTTGACTTGACATGGAGTCAGTTGCCAGAACTTCTTCTAGCTGCTCATTCCATATACCCATTGTCTTTTGTGTGGAAAAAATGCCCCTCATTTTTCTTCTAAATCTTACTCCTTCACTTTAAATCTAAGCCCTCTATTTTAGACTCTCCTACACTGTATAAAAGACTGTTACCATTCATCTTTCCTCCCCTCACCTGCAGTACAGCAGCACAGCTGCCTCACAGTGCCAGAGACCCAGGTTCAACCCTGACCTCGGGTGCTATCTGTGCCAAGTTTGCACATTCTCCCTGTGACCACGTGGGTTTCCTTCGGATGCTTCAGTTTTCTCCCAAATCCCAAAGATTTGTACGTTTGTTAAGTGTTTAGGTTAATTGGCCTCTGGAGTGGATGAGAAAGTGGGATAACATAACTAATGTGAATGGATGGTCAGTGTAGACTCTGTTTCCGTGCAGTATCTCTCAATCAATTGACACAATTCAATTTGATCAAATCCCTCATATTTTTATATACCTCTATAAGGCCACACCCCAACCTCCTGCGCTCCACAACCTATTCAGCCTCTCCTTATAACTTGAGCCCTATGGTCTCGATGACATCCCCATGAATCACTTATCATCCTTTCCAGCTTAATGACATCCTACCTGTGGCTGGGCGACCAGAACTGCACACAGTACTCCAAGTGGGTTTCATGTGGCCAGGTTAATGATGTGACAGGAAGAAAATATATAAATTGTCTGAAGACTGTCTCCAACCCGAAATGTCATCTGTTCATTCCCTCCACAGATGCTGGGTTCTTCCAGCAATTTTTTTTTGTATAAATTGTATTGACCCTTTGACAACCGAAGCAGGGGGCTTCTTAACAACAGTTATTTATGGGACAGCTTCTTACTTAACACACTGTATGTAGATCTCGTTGCTAATTAGAACAGTTGAAGGAAAATAGATGTAAGTTGCAAGAATATAGGGTACGAAGTGATAAATGGCATTAATTGGATTTACTTTTCAGAAGAGCAATCATAGACACAATGGGCCACACTGTCGCTTTATCCATGATACGATTCACAAACATTCGTTCATCAGGGAGTAAACGGGCATAAAGGTTCAGGACTGTGGTCACAAAATGAAAATGGTTAATGAATGAGGACCTAAATTATAGTGTTGGAATGGCCTGAATTAGCATTTTGTTATCTCTATTGCTCTTAAACTATTATCTTTCATCCCTGTTGATATTTTTTTCCTTACAGTGCATCTTATTTGGAAATGGTGCAAGGAAAATACGTTTTGAGTTCTCAAAAGATCATGCACACAAAAAAACAGACTAAGTGAAGGAGGTTGGAATTCTAAGAATTGCCAATTAAAGTTGCAGTTTTTAGACTACTACATTTTTCAAAAGCAGGAAGAAGTTGACGTCAAATGAGTTAAGACTAGGTATTTCCCAACTTGCCAGAAGGAAAGTGATAACAAGCAGCACAATTACTTCTTGCCCTCATGATTGGAATTTGAAAGATATAGACGGGCCAATGTTCAAGGTCTTACCAGCCCACCGACGGAACAAGTAATTCAGGCACACGGAGAAATGATCCAGAAAAACAAGTTCAACCTCTCTGTAGCAAATGGGGAATTGTAATCGTCTTAATTAAATAATCTTGTCTAAAAGAGCCTCGTTGATAATGGTAGCCATGAAGTAGGCAAATCAAAAGTAAAGCTTAATTGTTTTTTTTTTACATTTTGGTTATTCCTTCAGGGAAGAAAACCTTCCACTTTAACCTAAACCTGACTCCAGATTCACAGCAAGTGGGTGCTTTCAAACTGTTGACTCTTGTGGTTCTGTTTCTAATTCAATTGTTTTGACTATAAACCAAACAACAATAAAGCTGGTCAGAGCATCCAGCTTCAAATCAGGAACTAGATTTGGATACACATGTATGCTGTCACACCAGTGAAACCTGTACATTCTACTTACAAATATATGGAGATGGCCTACATTGGGAGAGCCATCATACAGGGCAGCACAGTGGCGTAGAGTGCCAGAGACCTGGATTTAATCCTGACTACAGGTGCATGTCTGAGTAGAGTTTATATGTTCTCCCTGTAACCGCATAGGTTTTCTCAGTTCCTTCCAACATCTCTGAAGATCTTTCCTGGTCCGAGAACAGTAATGCAATTATCAAGAAAGCTCATCAGCGCCTCTACTTCCTGAGAAGATTACGGAGAGTCGGATTGTCAAGGAAGACTCTCTCTAACTTCTACAGGTGCACAGTAGAGAGCATGCTGGCCGGTTGCATCATGGCTTGGTATGGCAATTTGACCGCCCTGCAGAGGAAAAGACTACAAAAAGTAGTAAACACTGCCCAGTCCATCATCGGCTCTGACCTTCCTTCCATCGAGGGGATTTATCGCAGTCACTGCCTAAAAAAGGCTGGCAGTATCATGAAAGACCCACACTATCCTGGCCACACACTCATCTCCCTGCTACCTTCTGGTAGAAGGAGCCTGAAGACTGTAACAACCAGGTTCAGGAATAGCTACTTCCCCACAGCCATCAGGCTATTAAACCTGGCTCGGACAAAACTCTGATTATTAATAACCTATTATCTGTTATTTGCACTTTATCAGTTTATTTATTCATGTATGTATATATTTATATTATGGTATATGGACACACTTATCTGTTTTGTAGTAAATGCCTACTATGTTCTACCTACTATGTTCTGTGTGCTGAAGCAAAGCAATAATTTAATTGTCCTATTCAGGGACACATGACAATAAACTCACTTGAACTTGAACATTTCAAAAACATACAGGTTTGTAGGTTGATTGACCTCTGTAAATTGCCCCTAGTGTGTTGGACCTAGAACCATCGTACGGGTGATCGATGGTCAGCGTGCACTCGGTGGACCAAAGGTCCAGTTTCCACACTGTATCTCTAAAACTAAAACATAGCCTAGTCATTCAACAGTATGACAGAATTAGAACTACACTGCATCTTTCATCAATGTTCTACACTTTTCAATTCGGAGCGTTGGGTTTCTCTTGCACCATAAAGAGAATAAACTCACCTGAAGTAATAACACTGTAACACATAGTCAGACATGAGTCTGAGACATCGACTCTGCACTCGAACATTGGAATGATGCCTGTTGCTGATTAACAACCACTACTCACCCTGAGTTGTTGAATCAGTGATACTCCACACTGTACACCGTTAGGAAGAAAAGAGAGGGCGTCAACACTGGAAAACTGGAAGCTATGCATAACACGCTCTGGTTGAAAAAAATGAGTTCTCAAGGCCAACGATATATATAGGTACATAGCAGGTCAGATAGAGAGGAAAGAGAATGGAGAGAGGCATCTGTCAGTTTTGTAACATCTACAGCATTTAGCTTTTCGATTTAAGCCTCTGTTGCTAATGCAATGCTATGAACTGACATTGTTTCAAATCCTGATGAAATTATTTATATTTTAGATGACACAAACTCATGAGAATGACATGCTTATTGAAGGAACACAAAGACATAGCTGCCTTCACGTGGTGTAACAAGCAGTGAGAGAACCAAACCAAGGAAGAATGTGTAGAAAGGAACTGCAGATTCTGGTATATACTGTGGATAGACACAAAGTAACTCAGCGGGTCAGGCAGCATCTCGGGAGAAAAAGGGTGGGTGATGTTTTGGCCGAGACCCTTCAGACCTGAAACATCACCCATCCTTTTTCTTCAGCGATACTGCCTGACCCGCTGAGTTACTCCAACACTATTTGTCTACCAAAGGAAGGACCTTGCTTTTATCAATCTGTCTGTTGTAACTGTTCATAACTGTATTGGTAGGAATGACCTATGCACAATAATCATCTTCAAGGATCTGTGTTGGGTCCACTGTTGTTTGTCATGTACATCAATGATCTGGATGATGGTGTGGTAAATTGGATTAGTAAGTATGCAGATGATACTAAGATAGGTGGGGTTGCGGGTAATGAAGTAGAGTTTCAAAGTCTACAGAGAGATTTAGGCCAGTTGGAAGAGTGGGCTGAAAGATGGCAGATGGAGTTTAATGCTGATAAGTGTGAGGTGCTACATCTTGGCAGGACAAATCAAAATAGGACGTACATGGTAAATGGTAGGGAATTGAAGAATGTATGTGAACAGAGGGATCTGGGAATAACTGTGCACAGTTCCCTGAAAGTGGAATCTCATGTAGATAGGGTGGTAAAGAAAGCTTTTGGTGTGCTGGCCTTTATAAATCAGAGCATTGTGTATAGAAGTTGGGATGTAATGTTAAAATTGTACAAGGCATTGTTGTGGCCAATTCTGGAGTATAGTGTACAATTTTGGTCACCTAATTATAGGAAGGATGTCGACAAAATAGAGAGAGAATACAGAGGTGATTTACTAGAATGTTGCCTGGGTTTCAGCAACTAAGTTACAGAGAAAGGTTGAACAAGTTAGGGCTTTATTCTTTGGAGCACAGAAGGTTAAGGGGGGACTTGATAGAGGTTTTTAAAATGATGAGAGGGATAGACAGAGTTGACGTGGAAAAGCTTTCCCCACTGAGAGTAGGGAAGATTCAAACAAGGGGACATGACTTGAGAATTAAGGGACTGAAGTTTAGGGGTAACATGAGGGGGAACTTCTTTACTCAGAGAGTGGTAGCTGTGTGGAATGAGCTTCCAGTGAAGGTGGTGGAGGCAGGTTTGTTTTTATCATTTAAAAATAAATTGGATAGTTATATGGATGGGAAGGGAATGGAGGGTTATGGTCTGAGCGCAGGTATACGGGACTAGGGGAGATTATGTGTTCGGCACGGACTAGAAGGGTCGAGATGGCCTGTTTCCGTGCTGTAAATTGTTATATGGTTATATGGTTATATCAAGAACATGGTCTGACATGTACAACATCAATTTTGTGCCAAACTAAAAAGAAGCAGAGCAGATCTAACAGTTTAAAACTGGACACCCATTTGACGATGTGGGCTATTAACAGCAATGGAAATATATTTTATCACAAACTGTAACTTTATTCCTGCTACATTCTTACCATTAGCAAGCCAGTAGTAATAGTTCTAACAATACGTGTATCAATAAAAAGTCGTTGAGACAATTTTACCAATAAAAACCATGTAATGAGTATTCTGGAATTGATATCTTTACATGATAAGAAGAGAGAGAAGGTAGAAAATTACAAATACTGCATCTGTAGACTTTTTCATTAAAAGTCATTGTTGCATTGAAGGTCATTGTAGTTATCTTCATTTGCTCATTTCCACTTGGACTGTCAAATCAATTCTATATGTGCACTCCAACAGTAGAGGGCACTCAAATCAAACAACTGAATGTGAGTGTGAAATCATAAGAATCATTTTCCTTGCTCAAGATTAAAATCCAATGTTTAGTAATCCCCTGCATCTAAATTAAAGTTATAAATAACTTGAACAAGTACTTCAAAATCAGTATATTGCCCGCACAATGAGCAAGTTACAAATGGTAACATCAGACTCTCTCATTCTAAAATAATCGATTCTCTGTTCAGTTTTCCGAAAATTGTTTTGTTCAATAAGCGAGTCATTGTCATGAGTTTGTCATCTAAAATATAAATAATTTCATCAGAATTTTAAACAATGTCAATTCATAGCATTGCATAAGCAACAGGGGCTTAAATTGAAAAGCTAAATACTGTAGATGTTGCCTCTCTCCATTCTCCTTCCTTTTTATCTGACCTGCTATGTATCTCCAGCATTTCCTCCTTTTATTATGACATAGGTCTTAGTTTATTTCTCAATTTTGAGCTGTGTGAAACTGCAGTGACATATTAATACATATTAGTCATTCTGCCATTCAACCCAGGCAACAGCACAAGGAATATTTAGATATTATGCATGATCAGCCATGATCATATTGAATGGCGGTGCAGGCTCGAAGGGCCGAATGGCCTACTCCTGCACCTAATTTCTATGTTTCTATGTTCATAAGAAATAATTCTATCAGTTTACTTTGAGTCCTGGCATAAAATCTGGGATCATGCCAAAGGGAGCATGCCAGATGGATCATCCCTCCACTTCATAGGCAAGGGATCAAGGCTGACGTGTTTACACTCCGGACGAGTGGGTTGGGATGGGTGATGAGGCCTATGTTGGACCCGCAAACTCAGCCGCATGTGAAACTAGAGGTGCAGACAGACAGGGAGGGGCTGTTTACTTTGAGAGGTGGTGCACCCTTTCTGCTGTATTTTGCTTTGCTTGTGTGTGCTTCCAATGCATGGGCCTGAAGCTCTCAGTGCCATCTCATATACTCCTTTACCACTTTGATCAGTCGAGTGACTGATGTTGTTCAGCACTTTATCCACAAGCAGAGCAATAGGTATTTAAACCCTTAATTTTTACTTTCTCCCACGCCATACTGGAAACCGCAAGTCAGTTACAGTGGTGACTTGTCATCTCCAAACTGATTAACAAGAGGACAGAGAGTGCAGTACAAATCCTGCACAGGACCAGAGCACTTCATTGCATTTTCACAAGTTCATCATCTGTTTTTGACAGCATGCTGTGTTTGTCCTTCTGTTCAAGCACCTGAGATTTTGTCATTATTATAACTAAACATATAATGGGGTATGCAGTTTTATTTTCTTTGTTCCTATGTTCTTTTGAGGTCTGTGATAATATGCAAAATGTAAAAATTGCTGAAAAATAATTGTGACTGCTCTTCAAAGTTGCAACCAATGTATAAAGTGCACCAGAATGTCCTTAATGCTATGTAAAAGATGTTAAATAAATGAAAATCCTGAATTTAGTTTATTGTCACGTGTACTGACCGAGGCTTTAAAGAAAGCTTTTATTGCGTGCTAACCAGTCAGCAGAAAGACAAAACATGATTAAGATTACATGATAAAGGGAATAATGCGAATCCTCTGACAATTATACTGAAGAAAATGTGAGGAAAACGCATCCTGAACTACTTTTCAGATCAGATATGTTTGTACTTTGGAAGATTCAGGTCAATCTAAAAAATTGTAGAAAACTGACAATTTGATTAAATATTCGACCCAAACTTTTAAATCTCTGTTGTATTAGTTCATAAATGTACTGCCCAGAATGTAGTTTTGCCACATTTAATTGAGTAGAGAGGGCTGCTTCTGTCCCTTTATCTATTCAGTCAAATGGAACAATCTGTTTGCAAGCAAACCTCATGGACAATTTGTGCAATATTAGTTCCTAAATTAAGAATGCATAAGGTCATTACAAAAAAAATTTGCAATTTTTTTTTACAATTTGCATTTTTATTTAACATAATTTTGAAAAAATGTTAGCTTCTAACTTTGACGATTTAAATGATTAAACAGTGCTGTGGAAACTATACTTCTTCCGGTTGGTTGACTCAATACGTCAACGGATTGTCTGATACAGAACTAAAAAAAAATCAATTTCCTGTTGAGGACGTACATGTGGCTTTGTACTGTTTGCTTTCAATTGCTCTATTAATAACCTCATTGGGATATTTTATTGCAGCGATAAATCTTTTTAGTAATTAAACTTTGTTGCCAGTAATATACACAATTAAACATGGGAAGGAAGTTATCCCAGCTTTTTTGGAAATAAATCTTAAATTATACTTTAACGTTGCAGTTTATGGGCAGCACAGCAGTGTAACAGTTATTGTGCTGATTGCCAGCCACAGCTCCAGTGAAACAAGTTTTATCTTGATCTTGGATGCTATCTGTTCTCCATGTAACTGCATATGTTTCCTGCCACCTCCTTCAATGTTCTTCAATATCTTCACATGCTGTGTAACAGGCAAATCAGGAGTTAATGTGAAAAGGAATATGTTACTGAGATATTTATGAGGAAATTGAACCAATGGGAATGCTCCAAGAACTGGCATATGTGAGCTGGGCAGAAGTACTTATTTGTGTGTGATCAATATGTATATGAAATGTACAAGATTAAACCAAGTCTACCAGATATAAAAGAAAAAAGGGTGACTTCTTGAAAAATCTCATGTCAGTATATTTGTTAATTACTGCCCATAACTTGCAAAGTATTGTAATTGTCCATTTTGTCATGTCCCCTAAATAAGACCATGCACTATAAAACATAAGAGCAGAATTAGGCCATTTGGCCCATTCGAGTCTGTTCCACTATTCAATCATAGCTGATCTATTTTCCCCACTCAACCACATTCTCCTGCCTTCTCCCTGTAATCTTTGATGCCCTTACTCATTAAGAACCTATCAATCAACATCCTATCAACATCATCCAAATCTGAGGAAGGACCTTATTGCCATAGAGGGAGTGCAGAGAAGGTTCACCAGACTGATTCCTGGGATGTCAGGACTGTCTTATGAAGAAAGACTGGATAGATTTGGTTTATACTCTCTAGAATTTAGGAGATTGAGAGGGGATCTTATAGAAACTTACAAAATTCTTAAGGGGTTGGACAGGCTAGATGCAGGAAGATTGCTCTCGATGTTGGGGAAGTCCAGGACAAGGGGTCACAGCTTAAGGATAAGGGGGAAATCCTCTAAAACCGAGATGAGAAAAACTTTTTTCACACAGAGAGTGGTGAATCTCTGGAATTCTCTGCCGAGGTAATCAGAGGCCAGTTCATTTATAAAATTTAAGAGGTAGTTAGATGTGGCCTTTTGGCTAAGGGGATGGGTATGGAATTAAGGCAGGTAATGTTGATACTGAGTTGGATCATGTACTATCAACTGAATGGCGGTGCAGGCTCGAAGGGCCGAATGGCCTACTCCTGCACCTAATTTCTATGTTTCTATGTTTCTATCAACAAATCTTTTTGCGAAGCAGTTCCTTCTGGTCCTCGACTCTCCCACTACTGGAAACATCCTCTCCACGTCCACTCTTTCTGGGTCTTTCATTATTCGATACATTTCAATGGGATCCCCCAACTCCTGAAAGTATAGACCCGGAGCCATTAAATGGTCCTCATATGTTCACCTGATCATTCCTGGGATCATTCTCGTAAGCCTCCGCTGGACCCTCTCCAACAGCAACACGTTCTTCCTCAGATACGAGGCCAAAAACTGCTCACAATATTCCAAATGTGACTTAATCAGTGCCTTATAAAACCTCAGTATTCGATTATTGTTTTTATATTCCATGCCTCTCGAATTAATGCTAATGTTGAATTTGCTTCTGTACTACCAACTCAATCTGCAAATGAACCTTTTGGGATTCTTGCACCTGCATTCCCAAATCTCTTTGCACTTCCAATTTCTGAATCATCTCCCCAGAATGTAGTCTACACCTTTATTCCTTAATTTGCTTTCCATACTGCTGACTTAACCTGCAAATAAACTTTTTGTGAATCCTGCACCAGCACTCGTAAGTCCCTTTGTACTTCCGATTTCTGAATCATCTCTCCAGAAAGCAGTGTACACATTCATTCCTTCTTCCAAATGCATCATCGTACACTTTACTACACTGTATTCCATTTTCCACTTCTCAGCCCACTCTCCCAATCTGTCTTCTGTAGACTCCCTGCTTCCTCAACACTATTTGCCCCTCCGCGTATCTTCATATCATCTGTAAACTTGGCCACAGAGCCATCAATTCCATCATCCAAATCATTAAGATATAATGTGAAAAGTAGCAGACCCAACATCAGCCCATATGGAACACAACTAGTCACCAAAAATACCTCCTTTATTCACACTCTTTGGCTTCTGCCAGTCAGCCATTGTTCTAGCTTTATAATACATTGCCTCTAATATCACGGGCTCTTATCTTGTTTAGCAGCCTCATTTGTGGCATCTTATCAAATCCCATCTCTCAACTTCATCCTTTTCTCAAAAAGCTGACTTTTAGGCTCTCAATCCCTGATCATTAATGTTCTTTCTCCAACCTCCTTGAATGCATGACATCCCATATTCACATAAATTGGAGATCCTACTTCAAAATCTTTGTCATCAAAGTAACACCCTGCTTGTGATTACTATAACAATAATCTAATGTTCTTCATTGAACTCAGCCTAACACACCATACACTTCCAATCATCTCCAGCAACTGGGTCGCAATGCACTCACATGGTTCCTACTTCCAATATGTTCTCTTCCAACAGCTCAGTCCCTACACTTATTGTCTTCCAGGAATCTCTCCCTCAACCTCTCCTATTCTCAGCCACATCAGTAAACATACTCGATAACATCCAAAAAACATATCATTTGTTTTCACACCCATGCTGATGATACTCTACTTCTTCCCATATGACTTCTCTTGACCCCCCCACCCCCCCTCCCCACAATTCCTAGTTAAGCAATGGTTTGATTTCTTACCTCTTCATTGCTCTCACCTCCTGCCCTCCAATTTTCCAGGGTATCTATGCTCTTCCAATGCAGCTTAAACATCCTTGAATTTAATTGTTCCATCAATGCTGCATCTGCCACGGCTTCAAGTTCAGTAATTCTTTCTCTCAACCTATCTGACCCTTTATATCCGTCAAGGCAGTCTAGTTTGGTTTAGTTTAGAGCTGCAGCATGAAAACAGGTCCTTCGGCCCAGTAAACCCACACCGACCTTTGATCCCCATTCATACCAGTTCAATGTTATCTCACTTTCTCATCCATTCCCTCCACATTAAGAGCAATTAACTTTGGCCAACTAACTTAGAAACCAATAGCCCTTTGGGATGGAGCGGTTGGGGCATCCAGAGGAAACCCTTTGTACTGTCCTTAAAACCCACCTCATTGATCTAGCATTATATTTTGGTGGCAAAAACGGGAAAGAACTATTATCTAATGGTGCCGATTACCAGGGGGAGATTCCAGCGAGACCTGGGTGTCATGGTACACCAGTCATTGAAGGTAGGCATGCAATCACAATTCCTAGTTAAGCAATGGTATGTTGCTTTCGTTGCTTACCTCTTGAGTATAGGAGCACCTCCTTCTACTCCAGTTTTACAGGGTCTTGGTGAGACCTATGGCTCTGTGTAATGCAGCTCCAAATCTGAGGAAAGGAATTATTGCCATAGAGGGAGTGCATCGGTTCACCAGACGGCTTCAAGATGTCAGGACTGTCTTGATGAAAAAACTGGATCTCTTGGTTTATACTCTCTAGACTTTAGGAGATTGAGAGCGGATCTTATAGAAACTTACAAAATTCTTAAGGGGTTGGACAGGCTAGATGCAGGAAGATTGTTCCCGTTGTTAGGGAAGTCCAGGACAAGGGGTCACAGCTTAAGGATCCCCATCCTTTAAAACCGAGATCAACTTTTTTCTCACTTTCTGAATCTCCATTCTCTCCACATTAAGAGGCAATTTCATTGGCTATATTAACTAAGAGGGAACCAATGTGGTCCTTGTGGCTAAGGGGAGATCAGAAATTGGAGAGAAGGCAGGTACGGGATACTGAGTTGGATGATCACCCATGATCATATTAAATGGCGGTGCAGGCTCGAAGGGCCGAATGGCCTACTCCTGCACCTAATTTCTATGTTTCTATGTTTCTATTATCTACCCTAGCATCTTTTTGTCATAATGTTAAATTGCTTTATTTGCTCTTCATAAGTCATAGGAGGAGAATTAAGCCTTTCAGCCCATCAAGTCTACAGAGTGATTTAGGCCATTTGGAAGAATGGGCTGAAAGATGGCAGATGGAGTTTAATGCTGATAAATGTGAGGTGCTACACCTTGGCAGGACAAATCAAAATAGGACGTACATGGTAAATGGTAAGGAATTGAAGAATACAGTTGAACAGAGGGATCTGGGAATAACTGTGCATAGTTCCTTGAAGGTGGAATCTCATATAGATAGGGTGGTAAAGAAAGCTTTTGGTATGCTAGCCTTTATAAATCAGAGCATTGAGTATAGAAGATGTAATGTTAAAATTGTACAAGGCATTGGTGAGACCAAATCTGGAGTAAGGAGTACAATTCTGGTCGCCTAATTATAGGAAGGATGTCAACTAAAAACAGAGAGTACAGAGGAGAGTTACTAGAATGTTGCCCGGGTTTCAACAACTAAGTTACAGAGAAAGATTGAATAAGTTAGGTCTTTATTCTCTGGAGCGCAGAAGGTTAAGGGGGACTTGATAGAGGTCTTTAAAATGATGAGAGGGATAGACAGAGTTGATGTGGATCATCTTTTCCCTTTGAGAATAGGGAAGATTCAAACAAGAGGACATGACTTCAGAATTAAGGGACAGAAGTTTAGGGGTAACATGAGGGGGAACTTATTTACTCAGAGAGTGGTAGCGGTGTGGAATGAGCTTATAGTGGAAGTGGTGGAGGCAGGTTCGTTGGTATCATTTAAAAATAAATTGGATAGGCATATGGATGAGAAGGGAATGGAGGGTTATGGTATGAGTGCAGGCAGGTGGGACTAAGGGAAAAAGGTTGTTCGGCACGGACTTGTAGGGCCGAGATGGCCTGTTTCCGTGCTGTAATGGTTATATGGTTATATGGAGTCTACTCTGCCATTCAATCATGGCTGATCTAACTTTCCCTTTCAACCCCCGAAGGCAGGATGTAAGTATACATTATTGTTGTTGATATTCTTGTTTCACGTGGAAAAAATCCACAGCCTCTGTTTGGGTGCCACTCTCCCCACACACAATGCAGCATAGAAAATCAGAAGAGCAATTAATTTATTTATGCAACTGCTCAAAACTACACTACTACTTAAGCTATGGTCTACTACTGTAGTTCAACAAAATCCAAATTACAGCAAGCAGAACTAAGCGGTGGAATACTCGCTTTTACAAATTCATAAACCCTTTATTGTGAGGGTATTAGAATCATAGTCATATAGCACAGAAATAGGCCCTTAACCCAACTCGTCTATGCCAACCAAGATGCCCCTTCTAAGTTAGTTCGATTTAATTGCATTTTGCCCGTATACTTCGAAATACCTCTCCAACGGTCCTTTAAATGTTTTATTCTTAGAATAGAATAGAATAGAATGCGTTTTATTGTCATTCAAACAATTGAATGTCATTGCATTTCTACAGTCTTAACATTACAAAAAAACCCAAGACACACACTTAACACAATTTACACAAACATCCATCACAGTGAATCTCCAACATCTCCTCA
The DNA here is from genome assembly GCF_028641065.1 of Leucoraja erinaceus. Classification (NCBI taxonomy): domain Eukaryota; kingdom Metazoa; phylum Chordata; class Chondrichthyes; order Rajiformes; family Rajidae; genus Leucoraja; species Leucoraja erinaceus. The sequence goes on along the minus strand of NC_073377.1, from coordinate 125,296,577 downwards.
CTGTGATGGAAGGCAAAAGTTTTATCTCTTCCCTTTGTTCTTCTCCCGCGGTCCATCAGTCCAACTGCAACATCGAGGCGACTGGGGCTCATGATGTTAAAGCCCCTGGTGGGCAATGGTAAGTCCCGTGGCCGTTAAGCTGCGCCGGGCGATGTTAGGCCCTGCTCCTAGTCAATTAAACCCCGTGATTCCAGCGGGACAAGTTGCCATTGTGGGAGCTCCAAAAAGCGGTCTCCCACCAGGGATCTGCGAGCTGCCGATGTTCCTGTCCACCGGGCCTGCGGCTGGAGCCTCCGAAGCTCCAAAGTCAGGTCGCAACCGCGCGCCACAACAGCTCTTCCCGTTCTGAAATCTGCCAGCTCCGCGATGGTAAGTCCGCAGGCTCTGTGACTGGAGCCCTCATGTTAGTTCCGGCTGGAGGCCGCTGCCGGCTCCACGATGTTAGGCCCAACGACATCGGAGACCCGACACGGAAAAAGTCGGGTCCCCCGTACAGGGAAGAGATTAAACGGTTCCCCGCCCCCCCAACATATACACAGCTAAAAAATAATAAAAACTAGAATCAACGCATACATTTAACGAGACAAATTTTTTAATTAAAAAAAAGACAGACTCCAGTCGAGCCGCTGGTGTTAGGCACCGCCACATATCACATATATGCTTTCACATATCTGTTCCATATACTTTATGTGAAAAAACTGCCTCTGGTTACTATTAAATCTTTCCCCAGTCCTTAAACCTATGCCTTCTAGTTGTTGATTCCCCTTCCTTAGGAAAAAGACTGTGCATTCTCCTATCTATCCCCACAAAATTTTACAGACCCCTATAAGATCACCCCTCAGTGATCCAAGGAATAATAATAATAATAATAATACATTTTATTTATATAGCGCTTTTCAGGGACTCAAAGTCGCTTTACATGGTGAGTCAAGAACAAAACAAAATAGAGCAGTAAGACAGAGATGCAAAGGGGAGGGGGACATGGGACTAAGGGTATGCAGAGGTGAAGAGATGGGTCTTGAGGCGGGACTGGAAGATGGTGAGGGACTCAGAAGTTCGGATCAATTGTGGGTTCCAGAGCCTGGGAGCTGCCCTGGAGAAGGCTCTGTCTCCAAAAGTGCAGAGGTTGGATTTCAGAATGGAGAGGAGACCGGCTGAAATGGATTTGAGGGACCGTGAGGGTTGGTAAGGGGAGAGGAGGTCAGTGAGGGGGGGGGGGGGGGGGGGGGGGGGGCAAGGGTTAAGGGTTTTTAGGTGAGGACCAGGATTTTGTAGATGATCCGGTGGGAGATGGGAAGCCAGTGAAGTTGTTTGAGGACTGGGGTGATGTGGTGCCAGAATTTGGTGTGGGTAATGAGTCGGGCGGCTGCATTCTGGACCAGTTGGAGTCGGTTGATGTTGCTGGAATTGATGTCAAAGAGAAGAGAGTTACAGTAGTCCAGTAGGGAGGAGATGAAGGCATGGATGAGTCTTTCAGCAGCGGGGGGTGTGAGAGAGGGTCTGATTTTGGCAATGTTGCGGAGGTGAAAAAATGATGTTTTGACAACATGGCGGATGTGAGGCTCAAGGGAGAGGGTTGAGTCAAAGATCACGCCAAGGTTGCGGGCCTGAGGAGATGGGGAGACAGTGGTGCCGTCAATAGTGAGAGTGGGGTTGTTAATTTTGGTAAGTGTTGATTTGGAGCCAATGAGGAGAAATTCTGTTTTGTTACTGTTTAATTTAAGGAAGTTGAGTTGCATCCAAGATTTGATGGCTGACAGGCAGGATGTGATATGGGAGAGAGGGGGGTGGTGAGGGGACTTGGTGCTGAGATAGATCTGGGTGTCATCAGCATAGCAATGGAAGTCCAGTTTGAAGTGACAGAGTATATGACCAAGGGGGAGGATGTAGATGATGAAGAGGAGGGGACCGAGAACAGAGCCTTGGGGAACGCCTTGAGTGACTGTGGCTGTAGCAGAGGTGTGGTTATGGAGAGAGATGAAGTGGGATCGGTTGGAAAGGTAGGAACGGAGCCAGCTGAGTGCAGAACCTTCAATGCCAAGGTCTTTAAGTCTGGTAAGCAGGATGTTATGGTTCACTGTATCGAAGGCTGCACTCAGGTCGAGGAGGATGAGGATGTTGAGGGAACCAGTGTCAGCAGAGGTGAGGAGGTCGTTGAGGACTTTGAGGAGAGCAGTTTCTGTGCTATGGAGGGGGCGAAAGCCAGATTGGAGGGGTTCGAGTAGGTTATACGCGAGGAGGTGGGAATGAAGTTGTGACGCGACGATACGCTCCGGGGTTTTTGAAAGAAAGGGGAGGTTTGAGATTGGGCGGTAGTTAATGAGAGAGGAGGGATCAAGACCAGGTTTCTTTAAGATTGGTGTGACAGCAGCAGTTTTAAAAGCAGAGGGGACAATTCCTTGGGACAATGAGGAGTTGAAGAGATTAATGAGGTAGGGGCAGAGAACGGGGAGGCAGGACTTCAGCAGGGAATAAAGTCCTCGCCTGCCCAAGCTCTCCCATTAATTCAGACCCATAAGTCTTGGTAACATCCTCATAATCTTTCCTGCACTCTTTGCAGCTTAAGGACATTCCTGATGAAAATTGAACACCATACTCAAAGTGCGGCCTCACCAACGTCTTGTACAACTGTAACAATTTCCTAACCTCTAATCCCTACTCTTTGACTAATGATGGCAAACGCCTTCTTCATAACCCTATCTACCTGCAATGCTGCTTTCAGAGAAATATGTACCTTGGTCCCTCTGCTCTACAACACTCCCCAGGGACCTACCATTCACTGTGAATGGCCTGCCCTGGTTTGACCTCTCATTCACTGTGAATGGCCTGACCTGGTTTGACCTCCCAAAATGCAGCACCTCACATGTCTTTGAATTATGCTCAATTATCCACTCAACCCATTTGTCCAGCAAATTAAAATTCTTGATAACCATCTTCACTGCCTACAATACCACCTATTTTATTGTCATCTGCATAGTTACTAATCATGCCTTGTATATACTCAGGGCCGGCCTTAAGCCTATTGGACCAATTGCTCCCAATTGGGTCCCGCTTCTAAGGGAGGCCCGCGCTAGGCTGGTGGGCAATACACTCTATCCCCTCTGCAGCGACCCCAGTAGAAATTCCTCACTGGCAACAACACAACCCCGCGGTTAACTCTCAATACTGTCACCACTTTCCGGGATACTATTCCCGTATCCCCCACTTACCCGGGGCACGGGGGACCCGTTACTACAACTTTACTTCAGACAGTAACGGTGAACCCACCAGCGGATGTGTACACACGCCTGATGTTACCAGGATAGTCACTGACCGAGCAGCTGACTCTTATATGGAATTAGTCAGTCAAGGTGCATCTGAAGCAAACAGCGCCGTCCGCTCCCAAAAGCAGCAGTTGCCAAATGGAATAGCGTTTGATTTATGTCACACACTCACATGCATAAATGTGTGGACACAATAGTTCCTTCATTGTCATATCTACCAAGGCACAGTGAAATTATTTTGCATAGAGATCAGTGTGATTATTGCCGTATCCAAGTACGCTGCCCGGTTAGCATATAATGCACAGAAACAGGCACTGAGTCTATATGCAATAGTCGCCAGGTGTTGATGCCATTTCACGGACCCAAAGGCCTGTTGCAGCCGTCGTATCAACAGAAACATCATGTCCGCTTCTTCCCCCGTGTGTGTGTTTGCTTAATACAGGATCCAGTGGTAAGCCACAGCTGCGATTGGTACGTGTGGTAACTAACAAGTGTTGGAAAAAAAGTGGTCAATATCAGCTTGACAAGGCTGAAGCAGTCGTGCGGCGAAGGTGTGGTGGCAGTGACAGCAGGTCACATTCCCCGCTCCCTCCCATCATCAACCTTGGGGCCTTCCGATTCCCACCCCTCATTCCCATCCATCGGGAGGGAGCTATACAGGGACGACATTCTCCCTGACCACAGACTGAAACATTGATTGCAAGGAGCAAGGTTGCAACTGCAGAGCCCATACAGAATATTAGTAAATCTTTGTTAAATAACACGTGGTATAATGCTGTTTAATAGTAATTAGCAGCTACGGTAAAGGTTGGTAGCCAGTGGAGGTACTGGCAGTCAGATGAGAGCAGGAGAGATTAAGACAGTATATAATCCATAGCACCTTAGTGTACAATTTCATAATATATACTAAATAACAGGGCTGACAGACCTTGGCTGGGAACCTGGGGCTCACCAAAATTGATCCCAATTGGGCCCAGCCCTGTATATACTCATCCAGATTGTTGATATAGATGACAAACAGCAATGGCCCCATTACCGATCCCCAAGGCACACCAATAGTTGCAGGTCTACACTCAGAAAAACACACTTCCACCACCACCACCCTCAGCTTCCTACCATGAAGTCAAGTCTGTATCCAGTTAGCTAGCTGTACCTAATTTCCATGCTATCTAACCTTCCAGAGCAGCCTACCATGCACAACGTAAACAAATCCATTGCTGAAGTCCATGTTGACTATGTCTACAGTGATGCCCTCATCAACCTTCTTGGTTACGTCTTCAAAAAACTCAATCAAATTTGTTAAGACATGAAAAAACAATGCTAGTCATCCCGAATCAATCCCTGTCCTTCCAAATGCAAGTATATATTATCCCTCAAAATTCTCTCCAGTAACTTTACTATCAGAGATGTTAGACTTACAGGTTTATAGCCCCTATGTTTTTCTTTGTAGCATTTCTTATGTAGAGGCACAACATTAAAAACCTTTTCATTCTCTGGCACCTCATCACTTTGGTTTCTGAGGGGCCTGGTCCTCTCTCTAGTTATCATTTTTTTCCTTAAAATTCTCCTTTGATTCTCATTGATCTTATCTACCAGAGCTCTCCTGCCCTCATTGTGACCTTCCCTGTGATTTTAATATGCTCCTCAATCCCCTCCACTCCAGGGGTACAATTGATCCCTGTTCCCCATACCTGACCCATTTTTTTTTTCTGACCAAAACAGTATGAACATTTATTAACTCCCTGATTTTCTCCTTTGATAATTCCCCCGAACGAAAGAGCTCCACAAGCTAAAAGCTTGTTCCTATGGCATCAACACGACTCATTTAATGTTGGCTCCATAAACCAGGAGAGGACTGTTAAAGAGGAGAATGGGATTTTCTTTAATCTTTCTGATCTCTGGTGTTTAATATTGCTTGTCAAGTAGATTGTTAAACTAATGACCAAACATCAGATTCTACTGCAGTAATGCTCATGAATTATCAAAGCTGACAGAGGATTGTAACCCTTATCAAAAAGTTATGAAAATTCAACAACACAAATTCGATTTTGATTTTTTTTTTCTCCTTTTTTTGTAATCAACTCTCTGATATGTTACATGCTTCTTCCTTTTCTTCTTGTTTGATTGTGAAGTAATCAAACGATTCATAAAGCGATGAAGCCATCTGAAAAGCAATAAAGTTATTTGTTGGTGAATGAATCTCTCTATAGTACTCATCTTTTTCTTATGTACTGCTAGGATTGCTTTAAAAAAACAATTGGAAGTGAATCATTCCTAATCAATAGGAGGGGCTTCAATCAAAGCTAATTCTGGGATTACAATTATAAGTACACTGGATGGATTTAAGAGAGAGTTAGATAGAGCTCTAGGGGTTAGTGGAATCAAGGGATATGGGGAGAAGGCAGGCACGGGTTATTGATCGGGGACGATCAGCCATGATCGCAATGAATGGCGGTGCTAGCTCGAAGGGCCGAATGGTCTCCCCTGCACCTATTTTCTATGTTTCTGTTTTCTACTTGCAAACCTGAGACTTTCAAAAATGTATTATACATTTTTTAATCTTTAAGTTCACTGACGACACGACCACCTTTGGACAAATTACAGGTAAGACAGAACTGCAGATGCAGGTAGTGATGAGTCAGAGTATAGGAGGAAGATTGATAATCTAATTGAATAATGCCAGAACAATAACCTTGCTCTCAACGTCAGCAAGTCCAAGTAGTCAATTGTTATAAATGTAACAGTCCATTGTTGGCTTTAGTTGATTGTTGACTTTAGAAGAGTGAAGCCAAGGATTCACAACCCTGGACTGGTTAATGGTGAAGAGAATCAACAATTTCAAGTTTGCCTGCTGTGTTAGTTATTTGTTCTCGTGACGCTTCTACCTGGTCTCCGCTTCAGAGCTCGCATGCGGTCCCCATGTGGGAGCTCCAACGAGGTGGTCACATCAAATAACAAATTTACGCTTGCGTAGTGGTGCTTCTGTTCCTGACTTACACAAGGGTCTGTGGGACATAACCCTTATGTAAGTTGGGGAGTGGCTGTTTTGAAAATTTATTTTAAGAGAAATGATCAGCCATGATTATATTGAAGAGCAGAGTAAGGTCAGGACAAATTGATTAGATCTTATATCTCTTGTCTGTATATAATCTTCCATTGTTCTGCATTTCCCAACAGCTCAATGTATGTTTAATCAATAGTATCTCCCAGCTAGAATTCAACAATTCCACATAATTTTAGCCTTGTACCTCAGAATTTCAGCATTGACATTCTTTTCCTTTCTTCATCCAGTTTTATATATCTCCTTCAATATCCCAGAAGAAGCTTTTATAATTCACTAGTCCCCATCACCTTTCAGTTCGCAAACCATCACTTTTCTCATTTATTCTCCTTCCTTCTGCCCTATCATAGAACTTTAATTTTGTTTTCTTTATCCCTCTCCCATTTCTACCTGCAACATTCTTAATATTCCCATCTGAGAAGCATTTTTAGAGGGAGTGCAGAGAAGGTTCACTAGTCCCTACTGGATAGACTTGGTTCATCTTTCAGTTGGCAAACCATCACTTTTCTCATTCTTTATTGCAGGAAGATTGCTCCCGATGTTGGGGGAAGTCCAGGACAAGGGGTCACAGCTTAAGGATAAGGGGGAAATCCTTTAAAACTGAGATGAGAAGAACTTTTTTCACACAGAGAGTGGTGAATCTCTGGAACTCTCTGCCACAGAGGGTAGTCGAGGCCAGTTCATTGGCTATATTTAGAACGGAGTTAATGTGTGTTTAAGGGGATCAGAGGGTATGGAGAGAAGGCAGGTACGGGATACTGAGTTGGATGATCAGCCATGATCATATGAATGGCGGTGCAGGCTCAAACCTGCCTACTCCTGCACCTAATTTCTATGTTATCTATGTCTATGTTTCTATTATCTCTTTTTTTTTAAATAATCACTAATCATTCCCACTTGTGATGAAAGGTCATCCCCATGAAACATTAACTTTGCTTCTTTCAACAGAGCATTTTCTCTATATTTCTTAGCCCATTTTGCCTTTGTAACTGATAAACTTGGAAAGGTTTCTGGATTTATGATCTGCATCCTTCATAAAAGGATTCAAATGACCCAAGGATTCCCAATTCAACATACCCAATGAGATGAGCCTCTTGAATGTGTGTTTTCCTCACTCCCTTCATTCTCTTGGTTTTCTTCATTGATCACTTCTGTCACAACACGACCTGAGAGATAAAAGTGCAGAAATAAATGAATCAGGATTAAATTTCATGTAATATTAATACAATTACAGGTCAAATTTTACAATGCTCCAAGTATACGATAAGCTTCAGTACGATTCCATTGAGTTGATGTAGGTCTGAATGATACAATCTTACAATAGACAATAGATGATAGGCGCAGGAGTAGGCCATTCGACACTTTGAGTCAACACCGCCATTCAATGTGATCATGGCTGATCATCCCCAATCAGTTCCTGCCTTCTCACCATATCCTCTGACTCTGCTACCTTAAAGAGCCCTATCTAGCTCTCTCTTGAAAGTATCCAGAGAACCGGCCTCCACTGCCCTCTGAGGCAGAGAATTCCACAGACTCACAACTCTCTGTGTGAAAAAAGTGTTTCCTCATCTCTGCTCTAAATGACTTATCCCTTATTCTTAAACAGTGACCCCTGGTTCTGGACTCCCCCAACATCGGGAACATGTTTCCTGCCTCTAGCGTGTCCAAACCCTTAATAATCTTATATGTTTCAATAAGATCTCCTCTCATCCTTCTAAATTCCAAAGTATACAAGCCCAGCCGCTCCATTCTCTCAGCATATGACAGTCCCGCCATCCCAGGAATTAACCTTGTAAACCTACGCTGCACTCCCTCAATAGCAATAATGTCCTTCCTCAAATGAGGGCACCAAAACTGCACACAGTACTCCAGATGTGGTCTCACTAGGGCCCTATACAACTTCAGAAGGACCTCTTTGCTGCTATACTCAACTCCTCTTGTTATGAAGGTCAACATGCCATTCGCTTTCTTCACTGCCTGCTGTACCTGCATGCTTACTTTCATTGACTGATGAACAAGGACCCCCAGATCCCGTTGTACTTCCCCTTTTCCCAACTTGACACCATTTAGATAATAATCTGCCTTCCTGTTTTTGCTACCAAAGTGGATAACTTCACATTTATCAACATTAAACTACATCTGCCATGCATCTGCCCACTCCCCCAACCTGTCCAAGTCACCCTGCATTCTCATAGCATCTTCCTCACAGTTCACACTGCCACCCAGCTTTGTGTCATCTGCAAATTTGCTAATGTTACTTTGAATCCCTTCATCTAAATCATTGATGTATATTGTAAATAGCTGTGGTCCCAGCACCGAATCTTGTGGTACCCCACTAGTCACTGCCTGCCATTCTGAAAGTGACCTGCTAATCCCTACTCTTTGTTTCCTGTCTGCCAACCAATTTGGAGAGATGGCAGTGCAGGCTCGAAGGGCCGAATGGCCTACTCCTGCACCTATTTTCTATGTTTCTATTAATCTTAGGACTAGAATCAGGAAAGAAATCCTCATTGTCTCAGGACATGGCCCGCATTAGGCACTTTGTTCTGAGCAAAATGTCGGCAGCAGAGTCCACAGTTCACAAATGAAAACCCCAACTTTTGAGCAGATCTACTGATGGTCACTGACATAAAAACTATATTTGATAATTTAAGTTTTTGCTAAGCTAATATCATTTCAGATCCAAAATAATAAAAATAACTTTATGTCAATTATAAAATCAATATTATTATCCAGTATAAATGGGCATCAGTATGCAAAGCATGGTTATTTGTTCTGGAAAAAAATGCAGTTAACAATTAATAAAATACCAAGAACAAATTCATATGAAACAGAAAAATACATGACTATATATGATATTCGTGTGCCCTGTTTTCAAACTGATGGCTGGATTTTCCTGAGAAATTCCAGTGGTTTTGTGTGAAACCAATGGCATTTACCAACCTAAGTATCGGGAAGTTCAAGGCTCTCATGCAAGTCTGCATTGAACAGACATCGAACTTCCTGAAAGTGGTTTGATGGCTTTCTGCTGGCGAAGCTCTGCCAATAAAATCCTTGTGGAACCCAGGAAGACACTGCTAATTTCCTGCAAATCCCAGGCATTACCACTTGAGAAATTGGTTGCTGATCCTCTAACAGGTGTAACTTCTTCCCCTTTGTCATCAGGTTTCTGAACGGCCCTTCCATGAGCTAGGGTACTGTCCGATTCACCTCTAACCCATTATGGGTGATGAACTTTGTCTGTGGAACTGTTGCACTACAATGCTGAGAACTATATTCTGCAACCTTCCCATTTGCTCCATCTATTGTACTGGAGTTTGACGTTTATATTTACACGTAGTATATCTGATATGTTTGGATAGCATGTAAAACAAAGCTTTTCACCACACATGACAATAATAAACCTAAACCCAAAACATTCATTTAATAGAAAGGAAGAAATGCATCTTTTTTGAATGTATTAATATTATTATTAATTAAACTTCTCATTGTTTAAATATGCCTCTTTTAATATTTAATTGTGAAAGTTTTCAGTATTTTAATCAGTTCCTAATAATTTGTGTACATCTCGGAATGCAGGAGAGTTTGAGCATTTTGACGGCACAGCTCGGGAATGATCAGATTCTTGCTGACGTCTCCCTCATCAAGAAAATTGCTGCTAGATGATCATCTGAGGGTAAGTGCAATCTAAACGTGTGGAGAATGTAGGCAGTGTGAATGGAAAATGCAGGCCGCTCACTATTGGCAAGACGTTCTGGACTAATAATATCTAAAATATTACAATTATAAGCAGATTTCAGGTGTATAATTAAGCATTGTTTGAGAAGTGGCTGATTGTTTTAAACTTTTGCCATTCCATTGCAGTTACATTGCCAGACGTTTGGTGGAATCCCTGCTCACACCTGCAAGCAAAGGTTCTTCTGTAATTCTGGCAATATTATAACAATTGAATAGAAACACCTCTGACATGACATACATTTACAGTTAATGAATCAAGGGAGTTTGTGCATATTATATTATAATGGAATATTCTTGCAATCCCAAAATACTTGGAATGTAGGGAAGATTGTCACACAGTACTATCAGCCCAGGTTTGACTCACAACTCGGATGCTGTCAGTGCGGGTTTTCCTGAATGCTCTGGTTTTCTGCCACTTAAGATTAATTAGCTACTGCGAATTGCCTGAGTGTAATTGGGAAGAATATTGGGCCCGGGGTGGGGGTTACAATTCATAGGCATGTGAGGGAGAATAAGTTGTAGGGAGATAAGCGAGTCAAATGTCCTCCTTCTCTGTATTAGGAAAGTATAGGACATCCAGAATTTGGGTGAAGATTTTCCAATATAAAAAGTGATCCCTTTCAATTTTGCTTTTCTATGGACACTGGGGCAACCAAAACAAAATACCATTTCTATTGTCCTTGAGTTTGACTCAACTGTATCTATGTATGGTATATCTGATCTGTCTCAATAGCATGCCAAACAAAGCCTTTCACTGTACCATGGTACATGTGACAATAAATCTAAACCTAATTCCTTCACTACAAACTTAATACCTTTATTTCTGTCGAACCTTGAGGCAATGGCAGGAGTTCTGGCCTCCCCCAACATGTACAAAAGTGTTGGGGAAGTCCAGAACCAGGGGTCACAGTTTAAGAATAAGTGGTAAGCCATTTAGAACGGAGATGAGGAAACACTTTTTCACACAGAGGGCGGCGAGTCTGTGGAATTCTCTGCCTCAGAGGATGGTGAAGGCTTGTTCTATGGATGTTCAAGAGAGAGCTAGATAGGGCTCTTAAAGATAGCAGAGTCAGGGGATATGGGGAGAAGGCAGGAACGGGGTACTGATCGTGGATGATCAGCCATGATCACATTGAATGGCGATGCTGGCTCGAAGGGGTGAACGGCCTACTCCTGCACCTATTGTCTATTGTGTTAAATTAATAAAGAGAGAAGAGGAGGTGACATGATCTGTATGGTGTCAATGCATTTTAAGCCGCACATCATAATGTAGTTGTGATCCATTGCTTTTCAGTTTGAAAACCATTTTTTTTGTTCTTAACTATTATTAACTCACATACCTGACGCTCTTGCATTTGTTTTCCTTTTCTGTCGTTGCTTATAATATATAATTGCAGGAACCAATATCAGCAACAGTAGCACTGCACAAAATTTAGGACTGTAGTTTACATTTGCTAGAGAAAAAAAAGGTTTCAAAGTTATTAAATAAAATGAAATTAAACTATTGTTGAGAGGAACAAAATAAATAATTAAATATAATTTATAATGATACATCCTATGAATATTGTGGCATTTCCAAAACAGGATTACATTTAATTTGAAGATTATTTAGATAATTCTGAATCTGTGATGATTTAAAAATATTGTTTCTTATTAAAATGTGAATATTGATGAAGCTAGCTAGAGTGGCTTTGAACAACAATCTGTGGGAACTGATTTAACATTCAGCCCATAAAGATGTGCCATAGCTAAATTAATTAATTTATACTGATGACATTGTAAACCTTGTAAAGAGTATTCAGCATTTCAATTGGAACCATTATTTGAGTAAATCAACATTTGTACAAGCATTTTTTTTTTTTTGTTATGTACTATATACACTAATTCTTTCACACTTAAACATTGTCAATGAAGGATAAAGCTGAATGCATTAAGTTGAGAAATGGCACAGACTGAGTTTATTTTCTCTTTATGGATAATATTATGGTCTTCAAATTGTCCAATTGAGTGTTAACAAGATAGAGAGATACCACTTCCTCTGGTGGGGCAGTCAGAATGAGAATTCAACTAAAAAATATAGAACAAGTTGCTTAATGTTGGTTGCTAGGAACATTTCCTTATAGAAAGAATTGCGATTTAGAAATCTTTTTACAAAATGTATTTGAATGTAAGGTCCATACCAAATATTGGCAGATTTTAGATCAGGAGAGGTGTTTAAGGGTTTTGGAACTAACACCCATGAAAATGGAATTAAGATTTAGATCTGAGATGTGAGCCTAACAATGGTCATTATAATTATAGAAAGGCGTACTAGATTAGGGAACAAAAAATATATTTCCACTGAAGGGCAAGGCCACAATGAGAATCTGTAAGTATAAAATAATCACAAATCAATCTAAGAGAATGCTGGTGAAAACCTTAAGACCAGCGAGGGCCAGAACAGTTCATAGATTGCACAAGGAGTAGATAGGAATAGTAATAGGAATACTTTACTGTCACATGTGACTCGGCACAGTGAAATTCTTAGCTTGCATGCCCAACGTATACAAATAGCGACCACCTAAGGTGCTGAAAAGTTACAAAATATTCCGGCTCCTCCTTTTGATCTCCCCACCCCCCCCAGTTGCCCCATGCCGGGTCCTCCATTATTCTTCCCCTCCCCCCTCACGTCGGTCCTCCACGCTCTCGTCGACCGCGTGTCGACCCGCGAGGCATTGCCGCCGCCGTGAGGCTTCACCACCGCCAAGGCCCCATCGTCGTGAGATATACATTAATGGGAGGAACGGACAGAAAAACATCTAAGAAAACCAAATACTACCGACGCTGGAAATCAGAAATTTAAAATAAAATATTTAATCTATTACTCATCATATTTAAAAAAACTCCTTGGATCCTCTTTAAACTTCCCCCCTCTCGCCTGAAACCTAAGCCCTCTAGTTTTAGACATCCCTACCATGGGAAGCAGACCTTCGTGGGAAACAGACTCTGACTATTTATCGATGCTTCTTTTAATTTTATATATCACTGCCATTTCAACTCCCAGCCTCTCATGCACAAGGGAAAACAGAACTAGCCTATCCAATCTCCCCTTATAACTCAATCTGAGCAACCTACTAGTGAATCATTTCTGCTCCCTCTCAAGCTGAATCACTTTTCCTTGAATGTGGCCACTAGAACAGCATGCAGTACTTCAAGTGCAGCCCAACCAACATTTTGTACAAGTGTAACATGACATCCCAACTCTTACAGTGCCTCAGTTGCTGAAGGCAGGTCAGCCATATGCCTTCTTCACCATCCAATGTTGCCACTTACAGGGACTATATATTTGTATCCCAAGGTGTCGCTTTCAAAGAACTATCCCCAGGGCTCAGCCAGTCACAGTATATCTCCATAATTGGCTTAACTTTCCAAAGTGCATCACTTTGCATTTGTCTATGTTAAATTCTATCCACCATTCCTTTGCTCGCTTTCCGACTTGATTGATATCCTTTTGTTACCCAAGATAATCTTCTTCACTGTGTATGAGACAATCAACGTTGATGTAATCTGCAAATTCACTAATCATGTTACTCGCATTCCTATTCAAACTATTATTATATATATGACAAACACCAGGGAACCCAGCACCGATCCCTGCTGTGCACCACTAGTCACAGGCCTCCAATCTGAAAAACCATTAAGGGCCTGTTCCACCAGCATGCGATTGCATGCGGCTAACGCGACCTAACATGGTCGTTTGAGCCATACGGCCGCGCGGGGCTTGTCCCACTTCGATCGCCAGAGCCGTATGCAGTTGTGCGGGGTTGGTCCCGACATCGCGCGGGGCTCTGAAAAACTGATACTGTCCATGCAATCGCGTGCTGGTGGGACAGGCCCTTTACCTTCCATTAACACCCTCTGCTTCCTGTTAACAAGCCAATTTTGTAGCCAAATGCAAGCTCACCCTGGATCCCATGTGTTTTAATTTTCCCGACCAACCTAATGTGTGGGACCTTTTAAACGCTTTTCTGATGTTCATGTAGGTAAAATCTACCGCTCTTCTGTCATCAGAGTCCTTGGTCATCTCCTCAAAAAACCTCAATCAAGTTATTGAGACATCATTTCCCACACACAATGCATGCTGACTAATCAGTCCTTGCCTTTCCAAATGAATATTGCCTCTCAGAATCTCTTCCAATAACTTTCCACCACTAATGTAAGGCTCATCAGCTTGCAGTTCCCTGGCTTATCCTTACTGGAGGAACTCAGCAGATCGAGCAGCATCTGTGGCGGGGACATTGAATAGTTCCTATCCCCCATATATGCTAAAAGAACATCCCTTAATTCTGAGTCCTCTAGTGCTAGACTCTCCCACTATTGGAAACATCCTCTCCACATCCATTCTATCCAAGCCTTTCACTATTCTCTATGTTTCAATGAGGTCCCCCCTGATTCTTCTAAACTCCAGCAAGTACAGGCCCAGTGCCGACAAACGCTCATCATAGGTTAACCTACTCATTCCTGGGATCATTCTTGTAAACCTCCTGTGGACCTTCTTCAGAGACAGCACATCCTTCATCAGATATGTTGCCCAAAATTGCTCACAATATTCCAATTGCTGCCTTACCAGCGCCCTATGGAGCCTCAGCATTATATCCCTGTTTTTTTATATGAGCTCTCTTGAAATAAATGCAAGCATTGAGTTTGCTTTCTTTACTACCGATTCGACTTGCAGATTAACATTTTGGGAATCCTGCACCAGCACTCACAAGACCATTTGCAAGACATTGGTGAGGCCACACTTGGAGTACTGCATGCAGTTTTGGTCACCCTGCTATAGGAAGGATGTCATTAAGCTGGAAAGATTATTAGAGAAGATTTTCAAGGATTTTGCCAGGACATGAGGGGCTGAGCTATCGGGAGAAGTTGGGAAAGCTAGGACTTTATTCCTTGGAGCACAGGATGCTGAGGGGTGATCTTACTGAGGTGTATAAAATCATGAGGAGAACAAAATATTGTGAGCAATTTTGGGCACCATATCTGAGGAAGAATGTGCTGGCTCTGGAGAGGGTCCAGAGGAGGTTTACATACACTGAGTCATTTATCCAGGGTAGGAGTATCAAAAACATGAAGACATTTGTTTATGGTGAGAGATCAAGGTTCAATAGGAGCCTGAGGGCAAATTTATCACTGAGAGGATGGTGGCTATATGGAATAAGCTGCCAGAGGAGAGAGTTGAGGCAGATACTATAACAGCATTTAAAAGATACTTGGACAGGTACATGGATGGGAAAGGTTTAGAGGGAGAAGGGACAAATGCGGTAGGTGGCACTAACGATAGATGGGGCAACTTGGTCAGCATCCATGCTGTATAACTATATGCCTTTATGCCTCTATTTATATGGTAGCACTTTAATGGAGTGTCAGCCAAAATTGTGTTCTTTAGTCCTTGTGAATATGAATGCCCAGCAGGAATCAGATTTGTATCTACACAGTTGTAATAAAACTATCAAACTAAACCAGAATCATTCTCAGCTAATGAAGAAAAGAACTATGAGATTGAGAATGTTTTAATGATGCATTCCGTCTCTGAAGGTATAGTGAACATTTAGTTGACCTTCAAACCAACAAACCAAACCAACATGTTAATTTTATGTTGGACACATGAAGTTGCACCACAGAGTTTATTTAAAGAAGCCAAGTACATTATTGAGTAAACCTGATGACATTCATGGTGTACCAAGATTCAAGCAGCTTTTCGACAGGAAGATGTATAATGGTTACTATATCCAAATAAAACTCTAAAACATTTTGAAGTAATAAGTACATAATTAAAGCTTAATTAGGAATTATTAAAGCTATCCATGATGCTATTAACAACAAACATATAGATTACTGAGGCAGCACAGTGTCACAGTGACCTGCTGCCTCACTGCGCCAGAGACCCAGGTTCAATTCTGACTACGGGTGCTGTTTGTGTGGAGTTTGCAAATTCTCCCTGTGACCATGTGGGTTTTCTCTGGGTGCTTCGGTTTCCTCCCTCTTTCTAAAGGTTTGAAGGTTTGTAGGTTAATTAACTTCTGTAAATTGCCCGTTTTGTTTACAATGCAAAAGTAGAATAACATGGAACTAATATGCGGATGATCAGTGGTCGGCCTGGACTTGGTGGACCAATGAGCCTGTGTCCACTCTGTATCTCTGAACTAAATTAAGAATGCTGATGTATTTTACAGCATGGAAAATAGGTCATTCGACCTCAAGCACTTTACGATGGTGTATGTGCTCCTTGAGTCTACTGCCTTTCTCTTTCATCCAAATGTATGAGTATTTTTTTCCGTTTCTTTATTCCTTATGCACTTATCTAAAATCTCCATAAATACAGATGTATGATATTTATCTCAAATCCTATGTTATTTAGTGCATTCAATTCTTATCACTGCTTGGCTTGAAGAAAATTCTCCTAACTTTTCTATTGGATTTATTAATGACGGACTTTAGTTATGCATTAATCCACATGAAAGCATTTTCTCCATGTTCAACCTCCTAAAGTCTTTCTTAATCTCATTTACCTCCACATCACCACTCAGCCTTTTGTTTTCCAAATAAGTGTTCCAGCCTCTTCAGCTCATTGTTGCAAGTATGCCCTTCCAGTTATCTTATATTTCTAATTAATTATTTAACCTTCTCTAACGCCACGACATTATCTTTCTATTTAATTTACGAAGACCATAAATACGCACAACATTTCAGATGTGGACCAAGCATATTTTAAATCAAGCTTCAAATCTCTGCTTCTTAGGATTGGCCTTCTTGAAATGAGCTCCTGTCCAGCTGACAAGAGGTAATCAAAGATCCCAATCCACTCCCTAGTCTCATCTGCCCTCTCCCCACTGTTAGCTGTTCCTCCCCCACTATCCCCACCTCCCCCCCCCGCGATCTCCTTTACCATGCTTATAAGTGATATAGCACATTAACATTAAATATATATAATTATTTTATTTTCAATGTTTTGGCAAATTTTAGTGACGTGTAAAACCTCTAGTTCTCTTTGACCCTTTGCTCTTCCTATCAGAAGTAATCACCTTACACCTTATACCAAAGTTACTTGCCAGTTATACGTTCACTTTGCTAACTTAGTAACACAGTGTTATATTTAGCTGCTATCTTCCATTATTCTAAATACACCAAAAAGTTTGAAATGTATCATTCTAAAGCATTACTGTACATTGCAATATATGGCCCTTGGAATACTACTTGCCATCTTTTGCTGGTCTTATTAGCTACTTTCAACCATAACTTTATGCTTTGTGTTTTGTACACGATTTGCCTCCAATCCTACAAATCCACACACTTTGACTTAAGATGGAAAGAAAGAAAGAAATACCCAGGTATGCAATGCCATTAATGAGGGCAGGACTCCCAAATTTACAAGCACGGATGCAATTTTCCAATATAATCACCGTTATATTGTTACTCCCTTCATGAGTCCACCATCTTGTTCTTTAGTAGTGCAAATATATATCACATACTTTATACATTCTGTCACTTCAATTGATTTTTAGTTTAGTTTATTGTCATGTGAAGTGAGGTACAGCGAGACATTGTTAGCACAACCTTCTCTTAAAATCCATTCTAACCTTTATTATTTTGGTATCATGATGTTTTCCTGATGCATCTAAAATTCCATTCACTTTCCCCTTCCTGACAATAATTCAAATGGTCCATTGTTCTGGGTACTTGTTCCATCTCCCTTTTTAAATACAAATAGTAATATTTTAACTGTTCATTTGTCCTTGACTATCAGCACCTTCTCTAATGAACTGTTATATATGTGTAATGATGTCTCTGTTCCCGTATACTCAATTTATTTTAATATTCATTGCTGCAATTCAGTTGGATTCACTTGGTAATTTTGTTTTTTATCCCGAATGTTTTTTTCACTTTTGTTTTAAATCTCCTTTAATGTTATGTCCATGTTGTTAGTTTCCACAATATTTAGGCAAATTAACTGTTCAATACTTATTTTGTTTCACTCTATTTCCCCGTGAGTGTAATTCCTTTTGTAAAAAAATTACAACTCAAGAAGATAATGCTAATGAGTTGGTTAAAGACATTTTAAAACTAATATCAGGAAGATAGTCTGGTAACTAATGATTAAACAATTACATTTTGTTGTCTACTGCATTTCGTTGTCTCTGTACAGTGCACTGACAATGACAATTAAAGTTGAATTGAATCTGAATCTGAATCTGAATCGATGACACCTCGGAGTTAGAACACTGATGTGTTTATAGTGATCTCCCAAAGAGCATCTCTCTCTTAAGCAACATCACTAACAACGATCAACTGATCATTTCATGCATCAATGTTTGCAGAACCATAAGACCATATGACATAAGTACAGAATTAGGACATTCAGCTAATTGAGTCTGCTCTGTCATTCAATCATGGCTGATCTATTTTTCCCTCAACCCCATTCTCCTGTCTTCTCCCCTTAACATTTGGTGCGCTTGTTAAATCTTATTGAATGAAATTGACTCCTGCAGATCATCATAAATAGATGATTCTGCTTGAAAGCAATTAATTAATTGTGGTCTGAATTTCCTGAAGAAGTAAAACACGATAATTTCATTGATTTTCCATCTTAGCTATACCCTAAGCTTTAGAAAGTGTTCCTCTTTGGTAGCCATGAATGGCACAGTGGTGCAGCTGGTAGAGCCACTGCCTTACAGCACCAGAGACCTGGATTCGATCTTGACCACAGGTTCACATGTTCTCCCTGTGACTGCGTGGGTTTCCTTTGGGTGCTCTGGTTTCCCCCCCACATCCCAAAGACCTGCGGGTTTGTAGGTTCGTGGGCCTCTGTAAATTGCCCCTAGTAGATGAAAAAGTGGGATGACATAGAACTAGTGTGAACGGATGAAAGATGGTCAGCATGGACTTGATGGACTGAAGGTGGAGGAAGGAACTGCAGATGCTGGGTTTAAACCGAAGATAGACACAAAAAGCTGGAGTAACAGCGGGTCAGGCAGCATCTCTGGAGAGAAGGAATGGATGATGTTTTGGGTCGACACCCTTCTTCGGTCTGGAGTTACTTCAGCTTTTTGTATCTATCTTTGGTGGACTGAAGGGCCAGTTTCAATGCTGTTTCTCTCTAAACTAAAATTGAAAATTAAAGCATCTGATGCATGCTTGTTTAATTGATTTGTACCGTGCCAAAATATTCAGGAAATTGCATAGATCATGTTTTGTGATTGATGGTCTGTTCACTTAAATTACATTTTTTTACATTATTAGATGTAAAAAATTGGTGATGAGTTAACAATGTTTCTGACTGAGGGGCATTTTTCTTCGATGGCTAGGCAGCTAAGAAGACACTAAAGCGTTTAAGTCCTGAAGTATAAATGGAAAATAAACTGGGGGAATAATTAAGGTCAGATAAAAAGATGTAAATAAGAACAGCCAGGGGGTATATTTTTAAATTGAATCAGATGAATGTTGATTTTACACCACCCTTCATTAATCGACAGTGGGCTAATAGTCCTGGCCGGTAAGATTACAATATTCTGAATGGGGCCAGAGAGCCAATTAAAATAGGAAACCCAACGTGAAACTCAAGTAACTTGCGGGAAATATAAAGCACCCTATACCACAACAACCAATGTACTTCATCAAATGAAATGTGCATTGACTTGACTGTTGATAATAATTACAACAATCATTGAATTCCCACTAATTCCAAAATTCAGGAATTTATATTTCTATTGCCGCCACAAGCTAATATTAAAAAAAATGTTATTATTTGTATATAATCTTGAATAACGACCTTATCATGTTTAAATTTGTAATGGTTTAAAATCAAATACCTTTTTTTAAATGCATCTGTGTCCAAACGCATCTTTGATGACCTTATTTTATTTCTTCTATTATTGTGCTATTGTCCTGCAAAAGTATTATGATAGTTCTGCCTGAATAACAACTGATAAAGTTTAATAGCGAACTTAACGAGACAATTCACATTTTATTTTACTTAGTTCTCTGATGACTCTTGCATTGACGAGAAGTTTCCAATCAATTTTTCAAAATGTTCACAGTTCAAAATTGAGATAAAGATTCAATACATAGAGGGCCATAGTTTGCAACTTAAAATTGCACAATCTGATCCCACAGGTTTATCTAGACCAAAAGAGATACTTTTATCTAGCGAGCGGCAGATCTGGAGGAAGACTGGCCAAATATTCATAAGACCTGGACAAGAAACCAAAAATATCAGCAGTCCGATAAAAATGTAAACATTCTTGTGTCTACCACCCTAAGAAACAAAACATTTTGCTAAGAAATATCAAAAATTGTCAAAAGCTTGTATGTTTTGGCAAAAGTGTTGTAGCACTTACAATTATAGTTAACCAATGCATAAAGCAATAAAATACAAAGACCCAATGAGAAATGTTGACACCAGCAGATTGTCACAAATAAATGAATTACATTTTTGATTTCATCTTAAATCCATGTTTAGAGGTAGACTTTGAATTTGGGAGTACCTCGCAGTAAATTGAGATAATATATTGAGCGCAGAAGCTTGCAAGGCATTATTTGATAACATTGATTCTGAGAAGTGATCACAGATTTGGGTTCTAAAATAATCAACGGATTCAAATTCTGGTGAACTACTCAAGTTGCAAATAAAATCACAACAGATAAGTCCAAGATGCATACCAAAATTAGTTTAAGGGCTAGAGACTGAACCATGCATCTGACAAAAGCAACACTTAAGCGTTCAGTAAACTTTCATAGCAGTTAAAGCAGTTAAATGTTTGTTTGAAATGTATATCAATTTTTGTGGATCTACCTTTTTTTACTGCTGTCTACAGTATACCTTCAACCTTCCCTACAACCCTCCCTAGACCTTCTATATGAAAACATTTATTGTAATCTGTCCTTTTGGTGTTTTGCATAGTTTGTTCTTATTCCAACAAATGTAAATCTCCCCCACTTTAAAGCAGGCAAAGTGCTCACTGCAGAGAAGCTCTTCAAAAGGGGCATAGTTTAAGGAGACCTTCACTCGGGGCACACTTTTTTCAGTCTAATCCAAAATATTGTCTGTTCATTTGCTTCCACAGATGCTACCTGACCTGCTGAGTTTCTCCAGCATTTTTTTTTTTACAATATTCAATATTTGTGTTCTAGTATTGAAAAAAATGTATTTGTGACTACAATTTAAATACAGCCCAATTAGTATTATCCAAAAGGCACAATCATACCATAAAGATGGGCAAATGAAAAATATAGAAATGTATACATTATTTCTCTGGTAACTTCCTATCCGTTTGTTTCTCCTTCAATATATCTCTCCAATACATTTGGGGTACACACTATGATCAGGTACGCCAGACCACCCTGTCATGACCAGAAATTAAGATGCAGTTTGCATTGGCACAAAATAATTCCACCTTCATTTAGAGGATAATTGAGTTTTAAAAGAGGAATTCACTTGACCAATTTGAATTCTACCAAGAAATCTATATGTACTTTATGTGCACACTTACTACATTTTAGCTTTCCACTGATCGCAACATAATTATGTCTAGTCAAAGTGAAAATTAAACTTTTTTATTTTAGTCTGCTGCATCTTCAGAGTGCAAAACAAGTGTTTAATCCCAATCTGGTTATGCCACATTGCTTTAAGCAAATTCACTTCTCAGTCCAACTATCTTATCGTCCGTTGATTGTTCTTGTTTGTAGCCAAAAAAATATATTAGCATATAAATTGTATTTGATGTCTTCAAATTCTCAAGGTGTTCCGTGGGCATAATGAAATGGCAGATGTCATTCAGATGATACTATGGAAGCATTTGACAAATAAACAAAGCATCATTGATTGAATCATTCTCCACTCAAAAGCAATGCCTTGAAATCATCTAGGTGGTCATATAAATTCCAGCACCTCAACTCTAGAATCTAAAATATTACCGCTCCCTGTCTTCTTCACGTCTCCTGGTATTTTCCACCATTTTAAATAATAATTTCATTAACTTTTGAATGACACATTGTTTCTATCTGTATATTTCTGTGATAAAACAACCACTATTCTGATCATAAAGATGAATGGATTTGTATTAATACAAACATGTGTCATGTTCCTATGAGTTTATTTTTTCCAATGTATTGTTAATCATTTAGATTGTCAAGTCAAGTTTTATTCATCACTTGTAAATTGTAATTGTAAATTGTAAATCTTTATTGTCATTTCCTGAGTATTCGCATACTCAGAGGAAACAAAAAAACGTTTCTCAACCAGTGTCCGTTCAGTTTTCGTTACAAAATAAATAGCAATTAAAATTAAAATACAGTCATGAACAATTTAACCCTCTAATAACATTCAATAACATTCAACAGCCGTTCCGACCGGCAGCGGCACAACAGTGGCTCTGCTGCAGTGTGGGGGGTTTGTGCGCGATACTTGGCAGGGGGGAAAGTTCATTTAACAGTCTTATAGCCTGTGGGAAGAAGCTGAGGAGCATCCTGCTGGTTTTGCAGCTGATAAACATTTGCACATAAAGCAAAACATACGGTAAGTGAAATGAATTTGCCAGCAGCGGTACAATAAAAAACAACACACAATACACAAATTTAACGCAAACATCCACCAAAGCATTCATCACTGTGGTGATAGGCATAAAATTTGGCCAGTCCTCCTCCATTTCCCCCCGTGGTCGGGACCTCAACCCCCCGCAGTCACCGCTGCGGGCATCCAGATGTGCAGACAGGGTAAGTCCAGGTAAGCCCTGAATCGGTGCCTCCCCACCGGAGACCGCGGCTTCAAGATCGTGTAGGCCGCAGGCCGGCAGTCGAAGATTTAAAGTCCCCGCCGCGCCGCAGCCAGAAGCACCGCAGACTGCAGGGCCGGCGGTCAGAGCTCCTCTCCAGGGATCCCTGGCGAGGGACCCCACTCCGGATGGTAAGTCCCCGCCGTAGAAGTTGGCCTCGGACCAGCGGTTGGAGCTCTTCTCCTCCGGGGTCCCCAATGAGGGATCCCAGGCTGCGGACGCCGCCAGCTGGAGCTCCGCAGAGTGCGGAGCTTCAGGCTGTCGCCGGCCAGTGAACGGAGCGCTCCCCTCTGGCGACTCCCGGCGAGGGCTCGCCCGCTCCGCGACGAGAGTCCGCGCTGCGCCCGCAGCTGAAGCCCCGGGCGCATCTCTGGGAAAGGCCGCACCGATCCTCGATGTTAGGCCACGAGGGAGGCGACATGAAAAGTCTCCTCTCTGTGGAGGAGTCGACCAAAATGGTTTCCCCCTTACCCCCTCGCACCACCCCCCACACAAGACACACCGAGAAACATTAAAAACATAAATTAAGACACACTAAAAAAACAAAAAAAAGTAGAGAAAACAAAACGCTGATGGCAAGGCTGGCACCGACCAACTATTGTACAATATAATCAGTAATATAAAGTGTAACTTCTGAATATTCACATTTTCTTTGTATTAGTCATTTCTATTTTTCAATTCTACAATCAACTCACAAACATATATGTTCCTGGGACGTGGGAGGAAACTGAACGCTGCTCACTGGATCTTCAACGAGGATTTTTAGCAGAATCATAGCATGGTTAGAGCATGAAAGGAGAATGTGTACCTAATTGAGACGTTCCATATGGGAGTCATCCAGGTACTTTCAAACTAGGCTCTTTTGTGTCTTATCTAAAATTAAATTATCTGCGGTATTCAGCATTTGTAATATTTATTTCTGAAGAAATTAACTGTACTGCACTCATTTCATCCGTGAACTCAAAATTATAAGTAACAATGGGAATTGGTAAAAATATTCAAAGGTATTTTATCAAATTACGCCAACCTGCCTTTTCCCCCTTTGCTTATCGTGGTTTTATTAGAGATTTACAGTATTCATCCCGATTACTGTAGTGTATCATGTCGTAGAATCATAGAGTCACACGCTATGGAAACAGACCTCTCAGCCTAGCTCTGTCATTCCAACCAATATGCCCATCTAAGATAGTCCCATATTTCTCCAAATCTTTACTATCCGTGTATCTGTCCTAAAACCTTCAAAATTTTGTTATTGGAACTGCCTCAACCAGTTCCTCTGGCAACTTTTGCCATATACATACCACCCTTTTGTGAAAAAGTTATTCTTCGGGATCTTGTTAAATCTTTCCCTTCTCTGCTGTGCACTCCCTAATTCTTGATTCCCTAACCCCTGGGAAAAATACCCTGTGCATTCACCCTATCTACGCCCCTCATGATTTTACATACCTCTATATGATCACCCCTCTGTCACATGCGCTCCAATTAATTAAGTCCTAGCCTGCCCAACTTCTCCTTATAACTCAAATCCTGGCAACATACTCGTAAATCTTTTCTGCTATCTTTCCAGCTTAATAGCATCTTTCCTGTTACAGGGTGACCAAAACAGAATACCATATTCAAAACGCAGAACTGCAACATAACATCCCAATTTCTAGTCAATAGCCTCATTGATGAAGCGCCAATGTGGTAAAAGCTTACTTCACCGTACATGTGACTATTCAACACCATTCCCCGGGTCCTGCCGTTCATTGTGAAAGTCCTACCCTGTCCTTTTAGCTTGTCATATAGACTAACTGCTGCTGTCTTTTCATTCTGAAATTGTGCTCAATGTTTCAAACTGAGAATAACACATACAATTTTGAAATATAGCCCAGGAAGTTTATACTTAATTCTGTATTGTTGCTACATTGGATGCTGATATGAAAATAATACTTTTGATCTTATGTTAACAAATAAACTACAGGTGTTCTTTTACATTCGAAAATCAGAGGACACATTTTGATTAAAAAAAGCAATCAGAATATTTGTTTGAGAAGTACTCAAAGTATTCTGTGTAAAGTTTTAATGACAGAATTTCAGTGGGGATTTACCTTGCACAGTTAATTTTGTTCCATTCCCCGAGCCTTTTCGAATCGGTGGTGGTATTTCAACAGTGACTTGACAGACGTACATTCCTGAATCATGTTGGATAATATTTTTAATTGTTAGCCTTGCTGTTGTTTCGTTGATGGAAGTTGAACTTCTGTTGATGTTAGCTGTAGTATTTGTAGTTGCCTGAAGAAATTCCTTTGAGTCTTTCTTCCATGCTACCCTGATACTGTCTATCTTGCCCTTTTCGCAAGAGCACTGCATATTGATGGTATCTCCTTCAAAAGCCTCGATTTCTGGAGGTGTCTGGCTGACATTGATTCCTTCTGTGACCACTGTTAAGTGAAATATATAGTCAACTTACAGCAATCAACTGTTCATGCCTCAAGTAAAGAAGATAAATGACCCACCAACATTACAAGTAACATTACAAGATCAGAGTTACAGTTAGGTATTGATGGCAGTATGTCCTCAGACATATTCATTTAAATAATATTGTTAGAAAAACATAGTTAGATACAGCAAAATTGCCGAGCTAGTTTTATGTTTGAGTGTTAAATTTAAACATACCTGCATTTACTTGAGTTAATACTTGGATGCAATGTAAGGACTTCATCAAGAGCAAGTAAATGTGATTAAGGTTCATCTCGGCAGCCGTTAAGAATCTGTTGCACTGCATTCAGTATAGCAAACCTTTGGTTGAGTCATAAATAGGTAGGCTGCACTGTAAATTTCCGTTTCTACGTCAAAACCACGTCTGATTGATATCAAACAAAGATACTAATCTTTGAAAAGTTCCACAAATCCCTACGACGCACTAAACTGACATTCAAGTTTGAAACCCATAATAAGGTCTGCTCAGTATTAAGATATGGAGGTTGTATTTCCAAATTAAATCATAAAGTTGTTAATAAACTAAGCTGTTCTTTAAACTGTGGTACTAATATCGGAATTGAGAGACATTCTTGAAATATTTTTCTATGGAACCTCTATTTCTGAAAGCATTGATCTAAATATTGATTAATAGTGCTTTTCAACAATTTCTTACCATAATTGACCGATGCCGAGAAATTGAAGTTCAAATGATTTGAAAACATGTGGTGCCTGGGGTGTACACATTGATTCTGATCGCCCAATAAAATTGTGTAATGACTGGAGCCAGTTAAAATTAATGCATTGCCATTTAGCAGCTTCAGCGCTGAAATGGCCAGTCTGAAAAAGGGTCTCAACCCGAAACATCACCCATTCCTTCTCTCCAGTGATGCTGCCTGTGCTGCTGAGTTACTCCAGCATTTTGTGTTTGTCTGCTGTGTAAACCAGCATCTGCAGTTCCTTCCCACACAATGAGTTTCATGTAGTCCAGGGCTGGAGCCATGAGCGGAGCTTGCAACGGCCGCATCAT
Organism: Leucoraja erinaceus; assembly: GCF_028641065.1. Lineage (NCBI taxonomy): Eukaryota > Metazoa > Chordata > Chondrichthyes > Rajiformes > Rajidae > Leucoraja > Leucoraja erinaceus. Next base: position 125,270,219 of record NC_073377.1, on the reverse strand, counting down.
TGCTGTAGTGACCTCTGGGAAACGTGTTGGCACTTGAGGAACATTCCCACCAAAAATGCAAGGAAGGAGGGGTGAGCATTGGACTACCAAGGCAAAGCAGGCAGTGGATCAAGTGCTTGATCAACTGTTTATGCCTCGTAAAGAAGGTAAATTATCCACCAACAAGTAACATTATATGTCAGGTATTTATTGCAGTATTTAATTAGTAAGGGTTGATTAATAAGGGTGTGCGGGTTTATGGGGAGAAGGCATGAGAATGAGGTTGAGAGGAAAGATCAGCCATAATTGAATGGCAGAATACCGAATGACCTTTTTCTGCTCATAGAACCTATGAATTTATGAACGTATAAGTGCGGGTAACTGGGACTGATATAGATGGGTACTTAATGGTCATGGACATGGTTGGTTGAAGGGCCTGAATGACTCTATGACCCTTTGTGCTTCATTGTGGCTGGGTATCACCTCACACCCCTTCCCACAGTCCAGTGCAATGAATTGGAATAATGAATTCCCCTCCTGAGAGTGGCTTCAAGCCATCGCAAATCAAGGAGCCAATAATTATTTTTATTGCTCAATATCCATTTTTTTTTTAAAAAAGGCTGAAATTTGCAGGGAGCTCCTGTGAATTATTTAACGTGGATCCAGCCATTGAACATGGAAGTTGGAAGTATTGTACGATATTGATGTGACAAGACTGACCCCTTAATTATATTCTCATTCCCAAATTCCCAAACTCCATCTTCACTTCACACTGCCCCAACAAGGCCACCAGCATAATCAAGAGTGAGGCTCACCTCAGCCACTCCCTCTTCTCACCTCTCCCATCAAGCAAGACATACAGAAGTTTGAAAACGCATACCTCCAGATTCAGGGATAGTTTCTTCCCAGCTGCTGAACTACCCTCACACCAGCTAGAGAGCGATCCTGACCTCCCATTAACCTCATGGGAGACCTTTGAACTATCTTTAATTGGACTTTATTGGACTAAATCTTGCACTAAACATTACACCCTTTATCCTGTATCTGTACACTGTGGACAACTAAACTGTAATCATTTACAGTCATTTTCACTGACTGGATAGCACACAATTAAAAGCATTTCACCGTACCTCGGCACACATGACAATAATAATTTTGTGGGGCTCACAGTCCCTTGGGAGGATGCTGTGCAGGAAGCCTTTGAAAGAAAGAAACTACGATATACAGAGCTTGCAACGGAGGCAGAACAGCGGGGTTGGAGAGCTAAGATCTGCCCGGTAGAAGTTGGATGTCGAGGATTCGTGGCAACATCTACCTTGAGACCAAAGATTATAGAGGAGCAAGATAGACCACTCCTTCGAAATCCAATGGACTGATGTGTAGTATGGATCGGAACGTCACGGAACATCACTTCCGCCATTTTAGGAATAAGACCCCGATCTCTGTTAAGCCTCTCGCAGTTTAATCCACGCCAGTCCATTGAATTTTGCAGCTTATCTTGTTCTCTTAGCCTTCCATGTTAGACTATTATTATCTTTGTTTATAATAAATAAGGTGCTCCTTTAAAAAAAAAAAATTAAAAGGGAAACTGCTTATAAAATGAGCACCAATGCTCAATGAAAGGTTTCTGGACCATATTCATTCTATGATCTTTTGTTTAATCAGTGTTGTTGGGGAACGGTATGTGTGTGTTTCTGTGTGTGAGTGGCAAGATAGAGATAATATTTCAAAATTCCTCATAGATCAGAAGCAACTGTGATTTACCAAGACATGGCCGTCCACCTAAACTGACAGGCCGGGCAATGAGAGCATTGATCAGAGAAGCAGCCAAGGTAACTCTGGAGGAGCTGCAGAGATCCACAGCTCAGGTGGGAGAATCTGTCCACAGGACAACTATTAGTCGTGCACTCCACAAATCGGGCCTTTATGGAAGAGTGGCAAGAAGAAAGCCATTGTTGAAAAAAAGCCATAAGAAGTCCCGTTTGCAGTTTGCCACAAGCCGTGTGGGGGACACAGCAAACATGTGGAGGAAGGTGCTCTGGTCAGATGAGACCAGAATTGAAGTTTTTGGCCTAAATGCAAATGCTATGTGTGGCCGAAAACTAACACTGCACATCACCCTGAACACACCATCCCCACTGTGAAACATGGTGGTGGCAGCAGCATGCTGTGGGGATGCTTTTCTTCAGCAGGGACAGGGAAGCTGGTCAGAGTTGATGGGAAGATGGATGTTTCCAAATACAGGGCAATCTTGGAAGAAAACCTGTTAGAGTCTGCAAAAGACTTGAGACTGGGGCGGAGGTTCACCTTCCAGCAGGACAACGACCCTAAACATACAGCCAGAGCTATAATGGAATGGTTTAGATCAAAGCATATTCATGTGTTAGAATGGCCCAGTCAAAGTCCAGACCTAAATCCAATTGAAAATCTCTGGCAAGACTTGAAATTGCTGTTCACAGACGCTCTCCATCCAATCTGACTGAGCTTGAGCTATTTTGCAAAGAAGAATGGGCAGAAATTTCAGTCTCTAGATGTGCAAAGCTGGTAGAGACATACCCCAAAAGACTTGCAGCTGTAATTGCAGCGAGAGGTGGTTCTACAAAGTATTGACTCAGGGGGGCTGAATACTTTTGCACGTCACACTTGTCAGTTTTTTTATTGTGTGTGTGTATATGTATGTGTGTGTGTGTGTATATATATATATATGTATTTATGATGCATATATATGTGTGTGATATATGTGTATATAAATGTATAACACACACATATGTATGTTTCTCTAGTTTCTTTCTTGTGATATCCTAATTTTGTTGAACTTTTTTTTTCATTCATTCAACCTCTCTCTGAAATCCTAATATTGTGAATAAAATATAAATGAACACATTCCAAGATATTTTTTAATTCTATATTAGTGTAAAGAAATATAGTGTATACATACCTACATTGATGCAGAAGTGCAAGCATTAGACATGAAAACTGTGCATTGCTACCATAGTTTTTAATTTAACATATATTTGAGGGAAATGAGTTACCCTATTTCCCGGCAATGAAGACGCACCACCATTTGAGTTGCTAAATTTTGAAAAAAGGATGGTGGGACAGGATCGAGGGTTTGGTTTAGTCCAGGGGTCCGCAGCCTTTTTGCATAGGGGCCAGGACCCTCCAGGACTAGCTGCAGTTCCCAGGTCACCTGCGAGCCCAGGGCTTCCGTTGTCCCTGCCCGGCAGCTGCTCGCAGCCACCCAAGCTCTGAGTGAGTTTTTAAATGTGAATATCTCATAACTAAACATTTGTGGGTTAGCAGTATATTACATCAATCCACTCAATTTTAAATCATTCTACAACAAAATTCATAAACAAGGATAACACTTTTTATTTCTGTCATTTATGGTAAGATTTACATAATTTATTGTTTTATGTGTGAGATATACAGGGTGTTCAGAACAAAGACGGCAGTTCTTTGACAAGTTCTCCGCAGTTCCCTATAGGAAATCTTATCAACGAGTATTCTGGACCCACTGTCAACATCTGAAATTACAGTAAAATATCATATAGAATTAACTTATAAGAACAAATCTGATTATAACTACATAACTGCAGAATGGATGATATGTCACTTAAATGCAATTGTTTTCAGGGGTGGGGAGAGACATGTATATTGAAGATGCATTTTTTCCTCTAGTAGGTCAATTTATGCCTACTGAATAAATTCTGTATTCATGCCTACTATATTCTGTTGTGCTGAAGCAAAGCAAGAATTTCATTGTCCTACCTGGGACACATGACAATAAACTCTCTTGACTTGACTTGACTTGATTTAACTTAAATGTAGAAGAGCTTACAATACCATGCATGCCTTACGACAAGAACAAAACCAAAAATGTACAGCAGTGTAAAAATTGATACCCTTATTATTGTTTAAGAAGGTACTGCAGATGCTGGAAAATCGAAGGTAGACAAAAATGCTGGAGAAATTCTTATGGAGCTGGAGCATTTTTGTCTACCTTTATTATTGTGCTAAGTCTAGATCTATAAAAGAAGACTTTCTAATAACTTGCTCATGTACCAAAAACTGTCTTATATAATATAATACATTGTCAGGATCATAAGAATAGAATTATATATGTTACAGTCATCATACATTGGGAAGGAAATTAAGTCTTTAATGTGTGCTCCTCGTGGCATGTCATTGTTCCTTATAACTCCATTTATCCTGTATTTTAAACACCATTTATCCGTGTACATTGTGTATATTTAACACCATTTATCCTGTATTTTTAACACTATTTCAAACCTGCTTAAACACAAGCCGATTCGGGATCTCCGCTGCTTGGAGGTCCTGAATGGGCTGCCTCCTACTGGAGACCGGGGCTTCATGATGTTATAGGCCGCGGGCCGGCGGTCGGAGCTTTTCTCCGGCGAGGGATCCCAGACTCCGCGAGGGAAAGTGCACGTTGCCCCCGCGACTGGAAGCTCCACACACCGCGGCTTCAGAGTGTTATAGTCCGCGGGGCCAGAGATCAGAGCAATTCTTCTGGCGCCCCGGCTCCGCAATCTGAGCTATAGGAAGAGATCGGCCTCAAGACAGAAAGTTCTAATTTTTTTCTTACCTTTCGTCTTTAGTGGGGAACCTGAAGAAAGACTGCTATAAAGTGCTTGAATCGCTTACATTGGCGATTAGAGCACTATAGCAGAACGGCTCGCTACGCGTGTAGATGTGGGCGCCATGACAGAAGCCCATTAAAAAAAAAACCCTAATATCTATGATTCCCAAAATGGCGCCCAACAAATTACCCATGAGCCCATGACCGTACTACAGCTTTTATCGTTGAGTGGTTTATCTTGCTCCTCTATAATCTTTGCTTGAGACTGATGAAGGACCTGGGGATCAGCGGACAAGCCCTACGCCAGGCCATCAAAGAAACATCACGGATGGCAGAGCAGAGTAGCCTGTGGCTCTGGCTGAAGAGGAAAGACCCCATTTGGTCTCCCAAATAACCGACTAGACAGATGCAGAGGGGGGTGGTTCTGGGACGCCAGAATGCACCGCTGAGCCTACTGGAGACGTCGTGGGTTCAATCAGCGAAATGTCGATGAAAGTAGGGGGCCCACTTGATAATCCCAATGACGTGTCTGCCTAGCCTTTCTCAACATCGGAGGAGCATAGGTGAGTGCAGAAGGCTCTCATCACCATTGGGAGTAAATTGACATTTGGCACTGGACCTTAAACATCTAGTCCTGTGTATTTTTAAACTGATGTTGTGTTCCTGCTGTTGTTAGTTTCTCCCAAACAGCTTCACTTTTTGCCAGGGATGGCAAAACATGCAGAAGATAATAATCAATGTGATTATTGGTGGAGCTGATGCCAGGCAAATGTGAATCATGCATAGAAGTACCCAGGACAATTTCATAACGGTTGCTGATCGAATCTGAATCTTTATCTTGATCTAATGTGTGGGAAACGGATATCATGGGTAATTTGCACATTTATAAACACACGCATGAATGGAATCAGTGGAGAGAGAAAACGATCAATGAACAAAGTGCTCAGTTCCTGAATACTGCTTGAGACAAAATGACAGGAGTAACCTTTGAAAATTGATACGATAAAATGTAATTCTCCCCAGTCCTAAAATGATTTTATAAATTCTCCTATGAAAATACATTAAAGTTGCCCTCTTACTTATCCAAGGTGAGCTAGCGAATTCAATTCAAAATTGCCTTGGAGGAAGGAGCCAATTAGTAAATATGGAGGGTTGCTTTTCAGATTGGAGGCCTGTGAGCAATAGAGTCCCGCAAGGCTAGTTGAGGGCCCACTGTTGTTTGTTATCTTCATTAACGGTTTGGATGACAATCTAGATAATACTAAAATTGATGGTATAATGCATAGCGAAGAAGGAAGTCTAAGTTTATAACAAGATCCAGATCATTTGGGAAGATGGACCAAGGAATGGCAAATGGAATTTAGTTCTGACAAGTATAAGATGTTGCACCCTGTTATGCCAAACCAGGGCAGGACATAAAGATTCAGATCAGATTCAGATTCAGATTCAGATTCAGATTCAATCTTTATTGTCATTGTGCATTGTACAGTACAGAGACAATGAAATGCAGTTAGCATCTCACCCAGAAGAGCGAACATAGAATGCTGAACAGCAGAATATATATATGTACATACATTAGTGCAATTTTTCTGGGGGAGGGAGAGTCCGGGGTGGGGGTGACTGGCAATCACCAAGGTGCAGAGTTAAGTTGTGTAACAGCCGCAGGGAAGAAGCTGTTCCTGAACCTGCTGGTCCAGAATCGGAGAGACCTGTAGCGCTTCCCGGATGGGAGGAGGGTAAACAGTCTGTGGTTGGGGTGAGAGCAGTCCTTGACGATGCTGAGCACCCTCCGCAGACATCGCTTGCTCTGGACAGACTCAATGGAGGGGAGTGAGGAACCGGTGATGCGTTGGGCAGTTTTCACCACCCTCTGCAGTGCTTTCCGGTCGGAGACAGAGCAGTTGCCATTCCATACTGTGATACAGTTGGTAAGGATGCTCTCGATGGTGCAGCGGTAGAAGTTCACCAGAATGTGAGGAGTGATGAACAGATGTACAAGTGTTGGAGTGTGTTGTACTACAGAGAGATCCAGGAGTAGTTTAGTTTACTTTAGAGATACAGTATGGAAACAGGCCCTTCGGCCGACCATGCCCACACTGACCAGCTCGTTCACACCAGCTGTGTGTTATCTCTCTTTCGTATCCACTCCCTACACTCTGGGGCCAATTATGTTGCATGTCTTTGGGGTGTGGAAGGAAACGAAAACCCAGAGGAAACCTACACAGTCAGAGTGAATGTCCAAATTCTACACAGACCCGAGTTAAGGATCAAACCTGAGTCTCTGGTGCTGCAGTGGCTCTACCAGTTGCACCAAGGAGTACAGATGCATGGTTCCCTGAAGGTGGCTATTCAGGTGGATAGGGTGGTGAAGAAGGCGTTTGACATGCTTGCTTTCATTCAGTGTATTGAGTACCAAATTTAGACATTATGATACAGCTGTACAAGTCATTGGTGAGACCAGCTATAGCAAAGATGTCATTAATTTGGAAAAAATACAGAAGAGGTTCTCCAGGAAGTACCGGGACTTGCAGGGTGGAATTATAGGGAAAGGCTGGTGACGTTGGGAGTTTTTTCTTTGCAGCATAGGCGGCAATAGGCGGAGTGATCTCACTGAAGTATACAAAATCATGAGGGGCATAGATAAAGTGCATGCTCACAGCCTTTATCCCAGAGTAAAAGATTCTAAAACTAGAGGGCATCGTTTTAAGGTGATAGGGGAGAAATGTAAGAGAGACCTTAGGGATAACTTTTTCACTCAGAGGGTAATCTATATCAGGAATGAGCTGCTTGGGGAAGCTATAGAAGCAAATACAACTATAATTCTAAAATTACTTATAGACAGATACATGGACAGGAAGGGGCAAATAAATGTGACAAGCTCAGAATCCCAACATGGTTAGCACCAGGCAGTTGGGCCGAAGGCCGGTTTCCATGCCCTTCAGCCCCAAGACACTATCAGAAATATGGAAGGAATTAAATGTTGAAATATTTAAACATCCATGCCCAGATTTCTGGATCAATGGCAAGAATTCTAGCTACTAATCCAGTAATTTAACAACCTCCAATCTCCCCACCATCACTCCCCTATTCTCCCCTCCATCCTCCACTAAAACTCAGCTAACTAGTTCCAGAGTTCACAACTCTGTATCCCTTCTGGGCTCACACTTGTCTCTCGCCAACACTCACCTAATCTGGGAATCTCCTTGCCTGAGATAATCCGTTGCCAGTTGGCAATCATCCTATTTGTCCTGTTTTTCCTTCATTTCCAATTTTCTTCCCCACTCTCCTTACTATAATCAGTCCGAAGAAGAGTCCCAACCTGAAAAGCCTCCTATCTATTCTCTCCAGAAATACTAAGGAAGGAACTGCAGATCCTGATTTAAACCGAAGATAGACTGAAGAAGGGTCTCGACTCAAAACGTTATCCATTCCTTCTCTCCAGAAATGCTGCCTGACCCCCAGTCTGAAGAAGGGTCTGGACCCGAAATGTTGTCTTCTCCTTTTCTCCATAGATACTGCCTCACCTGCTGAGTTTCTCCAGTATTTTTTTGTCTATTTTCGCTGATTTCCTTTTGTATCTTGTCTATCTTTGATATAAACCAGCATCTGCAGTTCCTTTTTATAGAATGTAACTACTATGCTGATCTGTACTCTGTGTATCAAATAATCACATTTAAATTCCCCAGCTGCAAAGGCACGATTGTATTTTCATGACCAGATCTGCAGTCCAAGTTATTTTATTCTTCTCCAGTGACATGACCACTAATGTAATGCACCCCATTATTATGCAAATAATCACCCACAACTAACAAGTGGTTTACTTTTATATAAACAAACAGATCATATACAGTTTCCACAAGTTAGCAAAAGGGTCATCAAATAGAGAAAACATCAGTTCTTGGACTTCTAATCAGGTCACTGCTGCCAGAATGTGGATGTTTTTTGCACATTCGAGCCATTTCAGGTTTCCTGTTGGTGACCACTAACTGCTAAAGATCAAACTGTTTCTCATGCTGTTTTAATTGGAATTCAAAGGTATAACTTGGGCCACCTTTAAAAATTGCAGTTTTGTGCTTTTCCATTTGAAAGGGGGACAAAAATTAACATTCGCTGCCCTGGATTAACTGCACCAACTTGGCAAAGCCTTGCAGACCCACCGAATGAGCTCCTCCTACACAAGGATGAGAGAAGCAGATACCATTCTGACTCGGAAACATTCATTGTTCCATTGTTACCCATTCAAAACTCCAGAATTCTCCTCTTCAGAGTAATGAAGGGGAACCTTCTCCAAACAGATGGAAGGTTTGGAGATGGAGATTTACCACCATTTTCTCAGGGCAGTCCACAGAGGACAATAGTTGCTGTAGCTGACAACAATGTCTCCACTTTGGTAGTGAATAAATAACAAGTAGCTGCGTGTCTGAGGACACTGAGACGGACACTCTCTCTGTACTACTCGAGGTAAAGATGATGAAATTGTTAAACTAAATGGAGTGATGTGGCCACCAACTAAATTAGCTGCTTTGGCAAGTACGTTATCAAAAGAAATGTGAAATAAGGAAAGTATATCGAGCTCGCCATTAGGTAGAGTTCACACTGGGTTCACCCTACACATTTATCATGGAGGGAACTCGTGGCAGGTGGAGATTCTAAGAGGAATTAGAATTAGAATCACTGGTCATAGTCATAGAAAACCAGAATAGTTGCAACCAGAGCATGGCACTAAATAGTTAAGAAAACTGTTGAGATTTGCTACAAATAGGAATGGACACTGATACGATCCTCAGACAGATGGACAAGAGCAGCCTGGCAGTGGGGAGTGTCGGACCTTATTAATGATAACAGATTGACTGCATTGCCCGCGCTGTTTATCCTGAAGAGATGGTGACATTCACAGCAAGCATCTGACAAAAGCTGCATTTAGTTTTAATGGGATATCAGAGCCATCTGACACACAGCTCTTGGGCAGCCTGCAGCAACCCCCAGAGTAGGCTTGCCAGATTTGCCAAGGCTGAAGAAACTGTCCTATTAATAGGCTTTACAGTGATCAGTTTTGGCAACTCTTTTAAGTTTTCTCTGGGGTTGCTGTCAAGTGGAGGTGAGCCAGGGATTAGAAGCTGCCCAAATGCCGATCCCAAAACCAACTTACGAATGAATGGGGTTGCGTCTTTAGGGATCCCTCTGCTTTTTGTTTCTATTTACTCAACATTTGGAACTTGCTTTGTTTTTCGATCGGCTTATCCTCAGGTATGGCCTTGTTGTGTTTGGTATATTTGCCAGTTCTGGCATTCTTCCAGCCTGCAATTAAAACTCATCTGAGTTCTCTTCTAATGAACGGTTAAACACTGTCAGATCAACATTAACCCATTCCTGAGTCTCTACAAAAATAATGACACATATTCACGGAGCACACTGTGAAATGGATGAATGGGTTTTATATGAATAATGTTCATTTGACAAAGAACTCCATTATTGTGCTCCGCTTGAGCTGATGCACAGATGTTCCTTGATACTTTGGTTTTCTCTCCTCTTGGCTCTCCATTCTTCAACTCAGATGTGTCTTTCTGGCCTGAAAAACCCATTCAGATTCCTAAGTGAAGCCTATAAACTCTCTAGTTGAATATATTGTTTTAATTGTCTTAATTTAATTAAAATGTCTGAAGAAGGGTTTCGGCCCGAAACGTTGCCTATTTCCTTTGCTCCATAGATGCTGCTGCACCCGCTGAGTTTCTCCAGCTTTTTTGTGTAACCTTCGATTCTCCAGCATCTGCAGTTCCCTCTTAAACATATTGTTTTAATTGACTGGCTTCCTTCAACTGCCATATTTCCACAGAGTTTTCCCCATCTCCCATCAAAACCTCAGCAGGAACGCTGGGAATCTGGTCTGAATTGGATGCATGAAACTGCATGGGTGGAACATTTTCAGGCCCTATTTAAATGGGTTGCACATTAAACCAGCTGGTAGCCCTGCACCAGCCCAGGTTTGATCTGACCTCTGGTGGGAGTTTGCATATTTTCCAATAACAGCGTGGATTTCCACGGCTTCCTCCCACATTCCAAAGATGTGTGGGTTAGTGTGTTGAATGGCTGCTGTAAATGTGTAGATGGGTGGTCGGAGGATCAGGGAGGAATTAAAATGCATGACAGAAAACAGGTTACCGGGGTATGTGTGGGAATGGGGTTGGAGGGAAAACACTCAGAGCCAGCATGCAGTCAATAGGCTGAATGGCCTCCTTCCACCATTGACTAAAAAAAGAGTGTGAGAAGTGTGGGGAAAGCTCAATGACTTCCATTAATGCAACAACTCTAATAAAGTGAATGTTTCGCAAGTTTCGTTTCAGATTAACAAGTTACCACTGAGCCACGTTAAGGATACTTTGGAGCAGGAAATCAGCGGGATTAGAATTTGGACTCATTCTGATCCAGCCATGTCCTGGATTACAAATGTGGGAATTTTAAACAGAATCTTCATCATCAGCCTCAGAAAAGGATAAATCAAGGATTCATGGCACATTTGTTAAGACAATTGTCATCCCCCACCTATGGAACTTCCATTTTCATTAACTAATATAGCTCCTGGATCGATGGCTCTCAAATTATTTTTTTTGCTGAAACTCAAGAACTTCCGATTGCTTATGAATTTATATTGTCTCCCCCCCATGGAGCTTTAAACCCCTTTTTCACGGGGCGACTTGACGCAAGAGTTAACCAGAGTTAAACATCGTGGGAACCTCTTGCGATAACCGTACGGCATTCGTGGACCACCGTGGCGCTAACGGCAGGTACTCGTGTAACTTGGTGACTCAGGAGAAAATTCAAACAAGCTTGAATTTCTCCAAGAGTGACTTGTACACTTGTGGTTGAACATTGCAACATTATATGCACGTAGTGGCCAGTGCGATATCCGTACTGACTCTTGCGTGTACCGTGGGAACTCCTGCGAACGGTGAACCCGGAAGCTGGACAGAGGGGACAGAAGGTGAGTAAAAATTGTCTTCTGTGGGATTGAATTTAAAAAATAAAGATTTGAATCCGCATATGGACATCAACTTATTCATGAGTTATGTTAATGTGATTCAAGAAAATAACTATAATCTTTAAAAGGGACTTTACTGAAAGGTCCCGCATTTTTATGGTCCGTGAGAAATTTTTCACATGTACTTCTTTGAGAGATACAGCTCGGAGTCCTCGCCGACCAGCGATCGATGCCTTTCCGAAGCAGGGTCCGGAACGCTACCAATCAATGTTCTCCAGAGACCCGTCTAAAGGAGTGAACTGCACATGCTGGTTTAAAACGAAGACAGACACAAAAAGCTGGAGTAACTCAGCGAGTCAAGCAGCATCTCTGGAGAAAAATAGATGATGTTTCGGGACGAGACACGTCTTCAGACTCAATTCCGATTAGGATTGTCTGAAGAAGGGTTCCGATTCGAATCGCCACCTATTCTTTTTCTCCAGAGATGCTGCCTGACCCGCTGACTTACTCCAGCTTTTTATGTTTTTCTTCCCAGATCTGACTTACCTGCTGAGTTACACCAACATTTTGTGTCCTTTTGTGCATATTAACCAGCATCTGCAGTTCCTTTAGACATTACCTAACTTCAGATTTTAGAGATATAGCGCGGAAACAGGCCCTTCGGCCCACCGAGTCCGCGCCGACCACCTATTCTTATACACTCCAGGGACAATTTTACAATGTTTCCGAAGCCGATTAACTTACAAACCTGTAATCTCTGGAGTGTGAGAGGAAACCGGTGCACCCATGGTCAGGATCGAACCCCGGTCTCTGGGGCTGTGAGGCAGCAACTCTATCACTGTGCCGCATGTAGTCAGATTTAATAAATTGCTGGTGTTGCTTCTAAAGACAGAGGCACTTATAATATTAGATCAAAATTGCATCTTTCCGCTAATAGAGTCAATTATTAGTCAATTAATAATATAATCAATTATTGTTGGTGACATTTCACCTACGAATATCAGACTATTTTCACAGAGGTAAGGGCCAATTAGGCATAGCAAAAGGTATGAACACTTTTAAACATTTTTTTCCGACTATTTTGTCAAATGCATTTAAAATACAGGGAGAATGATCAAAGTGCTCACATGGCTCACTCTGTTAGAAGCGTTCTGAGTTTAAATGTTCCGTGTATTCCTTCTTAAAGTATAAATTTTTGTGTGGCCAGGGGTGCGATTGAGAACAGCTGGGAAAGGGCGGAGGGGGCGTCACGAATAACAGCGTTTCCCTGGCCATATTATGGCCCATTCCCCAACCGTAACATTAATCAAGCTCTGTCTAACTCCGCCTTCACACCATCCCCCTGTGACATGGGTTAGTCATCGCTGGGCGGGCTGTGGGCCGAATGGCCTGCCAACGGGAGTCAGAGACTTGACACTGAGATCCATTGTGCAGGAAGGAACTGCGGATGCTGGTTTTTACCGAAGATAGACACAAACGCCACCTGTTCATTTTCTCCAGAGATGTTGCCTGACCCATTGAGTTACTCCAACATTTTGTGTCTGTGTTCACTATGAACATTGAATTATTTAATTTTAGGTAACTTACACTCTCTCTCTCTCTCCTGCCCCCCCCCCCCCCCCCCCCCCCCCCCGCCCCCCCCCTTTTGTGTCTCCAACTTGCTGTTTCCCTCTTTCAGACTATCCCTAGCCAACAATTGGCCTTTTTGATTTACTCTGCAGCAACACACGTTGGACAACCCCTTTCAAAAACTTGAGGCGCCCTGATGTGTCCCGGTCTTTTCTTGCTTCCAGTTCCCCCCCTACAATCATCCCGAAGAAGGGTCCAGACCAAAAATGGCACTAACTCCAGCATCATCACAGTTTTCGATTTACTTACCATGGGAACTCTTTAACTCAGCGGGCAGGCAGCACTCTTTAATTGTTGCTCCCTTCAGTTTTCCAGGGGGTCGGGACGGGACTGGAGTTGGGAGGGAAAGGTGGGGGAGTCGAGGGAGAGGAGGAGGAGACAGATGGGGGTGTCTTCATTTACTGGCGGCGGGTGTCTGTCACTGAAACAGGTAGGTGAGATTTCATATCCACGTTGTGTGTGCCTCTCTCTCTCTCCCTCCCTCCCTCTCACACAGGCTGAGGCTCTGCCTCTGTGAGTGTACGTCTATGTCTACCCCTCTCCCACATACACAGTAAAACTCTGCTTTGTGTGTGTATATACCAATTCAACCAAGGGAGGATATTTATAGTGTGTGAAAAAAAAAGTGACATCATTTGTGCCACGTGATGATTTAATTACACTTGACAGTTTACAATGTCATTCAAGATTTAACGGGAAAGCTTGGGAGACGAACAAGTCACTCGCACAAATAACAGAAATGCCGAGTACCGTGGGAACTCTTTGTCTACCCCCCCCCGTTATATCGTCTGATATCGTGCTAGACCACGACCACTTCACTCTGGCTACATCTTGCGTCAAGTCGCCCCGTGAAAAAGGCCTATTAGGTTTTAACTTCAGACTTTTTAATATTATCAAGATCTTGTAATCTGTTAGTAACCACAAACTAATCTTAGCTCAGTTGTCTTGTTAACAAATCAGAAAGCCATGGAATGAAGAATGTAGGAAAGTACTGCAGATGCTGGTTTACACAGAAGATAGACATAAAATGCTGGAGTAACTCAGCGGGACAGGCAGCATCTTTGGAGAGAAGAAATGGGTGATGTTTCGGGTTGAGCCCCTTCTCCAAATGGGACCCTTCCTCAGTCTGATGTAGGGTCTCAACCCGAAACGTCACCCATTCCTTCTCTCCAGAGATGCTGCAGGTCCCACTGATTTACTCAAGCAGTTTGTGTCTATCTTAGCCATAGAATTAAGTTATCTCTAGATGTCTTGAATTTCGCAGCTTTAACTTGAATGATAAATCCTGCTGATCTACTCGGGGAAGGTCATTTTCTTCTGTCAATAAAGATTAGTGTTGGGAAAAAGGTGTAGGATTTACCGTGTGAGAATTTACATTTTGTTTATAGAATGATGCACATGGCTTCGTAAAGCACTTCACAATTCCTTTGTCAGTGGGATGAACTGAGAATTGGCCTGATGGTGCTGCAACAAAAGTAAGTACGAGTGGGAAAAGGGCAAAAAAACAGGGTAGGCGATTATATGAAACAAAATGAAGATTTGTTTCCACAGTTGTCATCCTGGGAAATAGTTTTGCTGAGCAGAAATTTTGTGAATAGTCTTCAATATTAGAGCCATGGAGTCATAGAGTGACAGAAACAGGCCCTTCAGCCCAAATTCCCCATGCTGACCAAGATCGGTCTATACTATACTAGACCGATCTGCCCTGTTTGGCCCATATCCCTCTAAACCTTTCCTGTCCATATATCTGTCCAATTGTCTTTTCAATGTTGTTATAAATCTTTCCCCTCACCATAAGCTTATGTCCCTCTGGTTCTTCATTCCCCTATCTGAGTAAAAGATTCTGTGCATTCAGCCGATCTATTTCCCTCATGAATCAACCAACTAACAATGATGGTATAAGAAATCTAATGAGATATTGAGACAGAAGGGATAACCTATGATGTTAAACTGGCAGATTACATTGCAGGCTGGTTTCAGTTCTTGTGCATGTTTGATTAATACCCCAGTTTGAACAAAATCAAATCTCTCCTTGAAACAAGTTCAATGGGACGGCGCAGTGGTGCAGCGGTTGAGTTGCTGCCTTACGGCGCCAGAGACCCGGGTTCAATCCTGGCTTTGGGTAATGTCTGTATGGAGTTTGTACGTTCCCCCAGAGACTACGTGGGTTTTCTTGGGGTGCTCTGGTTTCCTCACACATTCTAAAGATGTGCTTTATTTTCACTCAGAGTGTGCGTGGAACAAGTTTGCCGAGGAGGCAATTGAGGCAGGTACTATCACAATGTTTAAAATACATTTGGACAGGTACATGGATAGGAAAGGCTTAGAGGGATAAGAGCCAAAGGCATGCAGGCGGGACTAGCGTAAATGGGGAATCTAGGTCAGCATGGGCATGTTAGGCCGAAGGGCCTGTTTCCATGCTGTATGACTATGACTCTGTGACTCTAAAACATTGGGAATATAATATTTTTAATTGCATTTTAATTCAAGTACCAGAGGTAAAAGAAAAGTATCTACAGGTAATCCCAATGCAGCCCCATTTTAACAATTTAATGCTTAAACTATATATCTGTTAATTACGTAGGGAAGGAACTGCAGGTGAAGGTTTACACCAAAGATAGACACAAAAAGCAGGAGTAACTCAGCGGAAATAGGCAGCATCTCTAGAGAGAAGGGATGGGTGACGTTTTGGGTTGAGACCCTTCATCAGGGGTCTGAAGTAGGGTCTTGACCTGAAACGTCACACATTTCTTCTCTCCATAGATGCTGCCTGTCCCACTGAATTACTCTGGCATTTTGTGTCTATCTATCTGTTAACTAATTTGCTCTTCACCTCGTGATCTGGAACCAGGTAGACTCGTCATGCACAATAACTTGTGCCTCAAACCGTAACTAATTATTATTGGCAACAGAGTATGAATTTTGGTGCCTGTTCACCTCAGTGTGTGGTTGAATAAAAGCTAGATAATCCATGAAAGCACAGCAAATAAACTGGAGTCTGTACTCTGACCTTTAAACGATGATAAAGGTCTGTTTTAGGAGACGAAATAGCTGACAATGCGAAGATAAACAAAGTGATCAGAATTGGTTTCCTGGTACAGGTACCACAATTTCTTCTCAACCACATTTGGCTGTCAGGAAATAACATTATTTTTATTCATTGGTGTGCTGTGGGCATATTTGGCAAAAACATCATTTAACTTTCCCTAAACACTGTTAAGTGGTGGTGAGCTTATGTTCTTGAATAACTGCAGAAGAAGGTGGTTAAGGCACCCTCAGTTTGTTCCATGTTTTTACTGCAGCCACAAGAGAAATAAATTCCCAAGCCATTCTGGCACATGACATGAAGAGAGTTTAATGTTAGTCTGAAGGCATTTTCTTTAGCTTAACCGGGTTTAGAAGTTATGGGTAAAGTTATCAAATGACAGGGCAGCACCATGTTTACGTGGTTGGTTAGTTTATTGTTGTCAAGTGTACTGAGATTGTGAAAAACGTTGTTTTGCGTGCTATCCAGGCAAATCATGCTGTATACAAGTACATCAGGTCATGCAAAAGAGAAAATAAACAGAGTGCAACGACGAGAAAGTGCAGATATGAAAATGCTACAAGGCAGATTGGAAGGTTGGGGATTCATTCGCAGCATTTGAGAAGCACAAGGAAGAGTCGGATAACAAATAAACTGTTTTTGAATTTTGCAGTACGTACTTCAAGCTTTCATATCTTCAGCACAATGCGAGAGGAAGGTGAATGATTTTGGTGTGGGCGGTCCTTGATGATAGCGACTGCTTTCCTGAGGCAGCATGAAGTATAGATGGAGTCGATGAGGGGAAGGCTGGTGTGCGCGATGAACTGCGCTGGGCAGTGGTTAGCACTGCTGCCTCACAGCTCCAGAGACGGGGTTTGAGCATGTGTGATATCTGTATGGAGCTTGTACTTTCTCCCTGAGTCACAGAATGGCTTGGGAATTTATTTCTCTTGTGGCTGCAGTGTGGGCTTTCTGTAGGTTACTTGCTTGCTCTTTTCTTAACTTGGCCAATCCATATTTATCACTGCAGTTCTATTTTTAGTGGTCCCGAGTCTGAAGTAATTATTTTGCGAGATTTCATCTTCCATTGCGGTGAGATTTTCTTGAGCTTGATTTTGAGTCATACAGATCTGAAACAGGCCCTCTGGCCCACTGTGTCCACACCTTCTGGGCAGCACTGCGGCACCGCAGTAGTTGCTGGTTTACAGTGCCAGGGACCTGGGTTTGATCCTGACTAAGGGTGATGTCAGAATGGAGTTTGTACGCTTTTTTTTTTTTTAAACTTTATTGTCATTCAGATATACACCTAGACACAGTGCACCTTGAACGAAATTTCGTTGCATTTGACTCTCCAAAATCAGGTAATAGTAAAAAGTGCTAGGTGCGTCCATAAAAATGCCTCATGTGCATAGTTCTGTAAAATAAATATATATAAAAAGTTTTTAAAAAGTGTCGATATTTAAAAAGTTCTAGCCTCGGTTTTGTTGATTGTTCAGTAATCTTATGGCCAGGGGGATGAAGCTGTTGCAGAGCCTGGTTGTCCCGCTCTTCATGCTGCGGTACCTCCTCCCAGAGTTAAGCAGTATAAACAGTCCAAATTGTGGGTGTGTGGGGGCTCTGGTAATGCCCTTAGCTCTAATCAGACAGCGCTTGTACCCCATGTCCATGATGGAAGGAAGAGAAGTCCCAATGATTTTTTCCGCTGTCCTCACCACTCTCTGAAGGCACTTCCAGTCCGCAGCTGTACAGCTGCCGCACCACATAGAGATGCAGCTGGTCATGACCGACTCAATTGTGCTTCTGTAGAAAGTGGCGAGGATGGGAGGCTGGAGGTGTAAACTTCTCAACCTGCGGAGGAAGTACAACCGCTGCTGTGCCCATTTTGCCAGAGATGTAATGTTTGTGGACCAGTTTAAGGTGTCCGTTATATGCAACCCCAGGAACTTGATGCTTTTCACCTGCTCCACTGCTGAGTTGTTGATGCAAAGTGGAGTGTGACTGGGCTGAATTTGCCTTCTGAAATCGACGACAATCTCCTTGGTTTTGTTCACATTTAGGAGAAGGTTGTTCCTGCTGCACCAGCTGTTCCACCTAGTCTCTATATGCCTGGTCGTCGTTATTGCGGATGAGGCCCACTACTGTTGTGTCATCCGCGTATTTGATGATATGGTTAGTAGTGGACCTGGCGACACAGTCATGTGTCATCAATGTAAAGAGCAGCGGACTCAGGACACAGCCCTGAGGGGAGCCGGTGCTCAGTGTGATGACCGAGGAGGTGTTCTTCCCCACCCGCACTGACTGGGGTCTTTCAGAAAGGAAATCCAGGATCCAGTTGCATAGTCTGGTATTGAATCCTAAGGGTGCCGGTTTGCTCACCAGATGCTGGGGGATTATCGTGTTAAATGCTGAGCTGAAATCAACAAACAGCATCCGCACGTGGGTGTTCCTCTCCTCCAGGTGTTGTAGGCTCAGGTGGACTGCAGAGGAGATAGCATCCTCTGTGGAGCGGTTCGGGCGATAAGCAAACTGGAATGGGTCAAAACTGGAGGGGAGTTTAGAGACCATGTATTAGAGAGGGAGTTTAGAGACCAAGGAGTTTGGGTTTCCTCCCACATCTAAAAAAATAGATTTGTAGGCTAATTGGCTTGGTAAAATTGTAAATTGTCCCTAGTGTGTAGGATAGTGTTAGTGTGCAGGGATCACTGGTCGGCATGGACTCGGTGATTTTCAGGCTGACCATTGGATACACGCCTAGCCTGTCTAGCCTTTCCTTTTTGGATATCAGTGCCATTCCAGGTATTTTAGTGAAACTTAGGCATGAGCATTCCCTACCAGCTATGCTCTACAAAGGGCCTGTTTCCACACAGTATCGTTAAACTAAACCTACCATCAATAGCATCAATCTTCAGTAAACCTATTTTTCCTTGCATCCTGTTCATCCCACTCCCTCGCCCAATCTTCTGCAGTGTCGTAAAGCACAGCAATTGGCCCCTTGACTTACCCCAGCCAGACTGTATCTATCATCACTAACCCGTATTGCCCACATTCTTCACTGCCTTGCCTATTGATCTTTCTGTTACGCCTCTTAAATGAAATCATTACATTTGATTCCACCACCATTGGGAGGAGAATAACAATTTTCAGGATAACCGGATGCAGGGAAAATGTTGCTGGTTGGGGGTGTGCAGACCAGAGGTCAGTTTAAGAATAAGAGGTAGGTTATTTAGGACTGAGATGAGGAAAAAAAAAAATTCATCCAGAGAGTTGTGAATCTGTGGAATTCTTTTCCACAGAAGACAGTGGAGGTCAATTCACTAGATGTTTTCAAGACAGAGTTAGATTTAGCTTTTAGGGTAAAGGAATTGAAGGATGTTGGGGAAAAACAGGAACGGGATGCTGATTTTAGAAGATCAAGGGCTCGAAGGGCTGAACTACCCCTGCACCTATTTTTCTATGAATCTAATTTTGTAAATCTTCTTAATGGTACTTCATAGGCTCCCAAAGCAATCAACATTCTGTGTGGGATCGCACGTGAGGAATAACATTGGAATGAGATACTGGAGATCTGCCGTTGCTTGTGTGTTATTTCTTAGGAAAATAAATTAAAATCATAAGTATTTTATTTTCGAGAAATTATGTCAATCTTTACCATTTTAGTAGGTACACAAAATTGCTGGAGAAACTCAGCGGGTGCAGCAGCATCTATGGAGCGAAGGAAATAGGCGACGTTTCGGGCCGAAACCCCAGTAGAAGCACTGACTTTGATCATCTTTAAAGGCAGAGCTATTCTTCATAGAGATATTCTTAATTTTACCATTTTAGTGATCATTTAATACATAAACTCTGATAGTTGTGAATTGCTACCTTCATACAATAATGCAAATGAACAAACAGAACCCATTCAATCTTCCTCTGGCCAATCTGCCTCTATGATAGTCTTCCACCTTAGCATGAACAGACTATGTAGAAATACAAATCAGTCTTTGATAAAAGGTCAGTGATCAGAAATATCAAAAACAGATGTAAAGTGCTGGAGTAACTCTATGGAACAGCAAGCATCTTGAGAACATGGATGGGTGACGTCCCATGTAGGGACACTTATACAGACTAATCTAAAATATCAACTCTGATTCACTCTCCAGATACTGATTGGCTCAGTTTACTTTTTTTGTTTAGAGTTACAGCGCTTACAGGCCCTTCGGCCCACCGGGTCCACGCCGACCAGCGATCCCCGCATATTAACATTATCCTACACACACTAAGGACAATTTTTTATATATACCAAGCCAATTTATCTACATACCTGTATGTCTTTGGAGTGTGGGAGAAAAACAAAGATGTCGGAGAAAACCCACTCTGGTCACGTGGAGAACTTACAAACTCTGTACAGCCACCACCCGTAGTCGGGATTGAACCCTGGTCTCCGGCACTGTAAGGCAGCATCACTACCGCTGCACCATTGTGCCATATATCCAGTATTTTCTGCAGAGAAACGACAGAATACTGTGTGTCTTGCGTACAGGGAGATATTACTTGGAAGAAAAATGGGAGGAAGATCAAATAGAGCATAGCTGTTAGGGACTGGGCATGCCCATTATTAGAATACCTGGAATGACACTGTTATCCAAAAACAAAAGGCTAGGCTTGTATCTAATGGTGATCAGAAGAGTGAGAGAGGATTTGATTGAATATATAAGATGCTAAGTTGGTCTTGATAGGATGGATGTGGAGCTGATGTTTCTATCTACTGGAGAATCTAGAACGAGGTCATTATTTAAAAATATGGGGGTTGTCCATTTGAAACAGAAATGGGATACATTTATTCTCTCAAAGGGTCTTGAGTATTTGGAACTCCTTTGCTCAAAGGACAGTAGAAGCACTGACTTTGATCATCTTTAAAGGCAGAGCTATTCTTCATAGAGATATTCTTAATAATTTGGGAAGGGAAAGGTGGCTGGAGGAGCACAGAAATCTGGAGATGTAGAAAAGCCAGATCAGTAATATTCTTACTGAATGATGGACCAGGTTTGAGATATCGAGTGGCATACTCCTGCTCACAACTCATAGATTCATATGAAACATCTGTTTCTGTGCTGTGTATTCTATGTAACCTAGCATTCAGCTGTTCTCAAGGAGGCATGACCAAGACATACACACACCAGGCGTAGACTATTTTCTAAATGGGGAGAGAATCCAGAAATCGGAGGTGCAAAGGGGCTTGGGAGTGCTGGTGCAGGACTCCCAAAAAGTTCATTTGAAAGTCGAATTGGTAGTAAGGAAGGCAAATATCAAGAGGACTGGAATACAAAAACAAATGCTGAGGCTCTATAAGACGTTGGTCAGGCTGCATTTGGAGTACAGTGAGCAAATTTGGGCCACATATCTGAGGTAGGATGTGCTGGCTTTGGAGAGGGTCCAGAGGCGTTTTACAAGAATGATTCCAGGAATGAGTGGGTTAGCATATGATGAGCGTTTGACAGCGCTGGGCTTCTACTCGCTGGAGTTTAGAAAGTTGAGGGGAGAACCTCATTGAAACTTACAGAAAAATGAAAGGCATAGAGTGGATGTGGAAAGGATGTTTCCACTGATGGGAGGGTCCAGGACCAGAGGTCTTAGCTTCAAATTAAAGGGCGCTCTTTCAGAAAGGAGGTGAGGAGGAACTTCTTTAGTCAGAGGGTAGTTAATCTGTGGAACTCATTGCCACAGAGGGCTGCGGAGGCCAAGTCAGTGGATATTTTTAAGGCCGAGGTAGACAAATTCTTGATTAGAACGGATGTCAAGGGTTATGGGGAGAAGGCAGGAAAAAGGAATGAGGCAGAGATCAGCCATAATTGAATGGCAGAGTAGACTCGAAGGGCCGAATGGCCTAATTCTCCTCCTCTCACTTGTGAACTTCCTTCAGACTTGGCTCTGTCTGTAGACAAATATCTGTGTTTGTCACTCTGCTCCATTGCACATGGAGACTACTGGAGAGGTCTGATCATATTACAAGTCTCCTTCATTAAACTGGGAAATCTGCCATGCCATTACTGACCTGACCAATCCTGGCACAGGATCGGAATTAATTACATTTCAATATAGATCCTTGATCGGCTGATTCGCAGATAAAGAGGTTGCTTGTTATCTTTAATTGCTTTATTTTTAATAAATTTGATCATTTTTTGGCTTTTAGTATTTTAAATTAATCATCTTAATTTTTACTTGATATATTGAATTTACCTGCCCTCGCCTCATAACACAGAGGGTGGAGAGTATCTGTATTCTTAGCTGTCTGTTTCCAGCTCAGATTAAGTGAGGGCAACTGGCAGCTAGGAGCAGTGAGCCTGGGTAATGGGACTGCCCCTCATGTCAGCTTTCAAGCTTTGATCAAGATGGCCAAACTCAGCTGGATCTCGCCCATTGTTTTATCAAAATATGTCCATCAGGGAATGGAGAACAAGTTGCTTCAAACTTCTACACACTGCCACAAGAAAGGAACATAAATCCTACATTAAACAAATAAACAGATCATTGTTTTGCTAAACTTCTTTATAAAATCAAATCACATGGTGTTGGAACAAGAGTCCCTTAGTTAACATTTTTGGTGATAGGTTTTTGGATGAGTAGACAATATGTGGGCAGCCGCATAATACAAAGACTAATTACATGGACCTTAGCAGTCGGAGACACATAATTCAGGGTTATAGTGGGTTTAACTAAAAACTGCCAAAGGTAAATCTGCCATAACAAGGAACTGCAGATGCTGGAGCTACTCCAGTAGATGGTGGATACCTTCAGTGGATTATTAACCACAGGAAAATTGTATTTTAGAGCATAGATTTAAGATGAGATGGGAAAGATGTAAAGATGACCTGAGGGGCATTTTTTTTGTTATGTTTCTTACACACAAACACAGGCACGCATGCACAGTGTGTGTTAAAGAAACAACACATTATGGTATATGGACAATGTCCAAAAGACGTGGACTTGAACATGGATAGACCATGTTGAACAAGATATGCTGAAGTGAGCAACTGTAAATTGCTCGTTCTAAGCTCCCCCCCCCCCAGTCTAGTTTCAGTCAAAAACACTGAATCAAGCACTTGCACAACTAATCTTTATTTTGACAAAGCGCAATTACAGTTCAATTGCTGTACCTACCCCACCTCGTATCTGCCTGTTCAAGCCCTCTAGGCCTCGCTCAACAGAGACACTCCAGAAGGTCATGCAGTCCCAAGCGCTCTCCCAGAAGAACAACGCTGGACATCGTGGCAGCGGACTTTTATAGGTCCCGGGACCTCGAGGGGCCAAACCAC
The DNA here is from genome assembly GCF_028641065.1 of Leucoraja erinaceus. NCBI lineage: Eukaryota > Metazoa > Chordata > Chondrichthyes > Rajiformes > Rajidae > Leucoraja > Leucoraja erinaceus. The sequence continues at coordinate 125,246,712 of NC_073377.1, read as the reverse complement.
ATGGTGGTGGTCTCTGAACAATCCAATTACAGATATCGATTAATCCCGTACATAACAGACATTTCCCTAACCCAATAATACAGCAGCTTAATACATTGTATTCAAACAGGGCTTCTCAAGGAAGCCAACTTAGAAACATTTACCCTGATCTGCCAGAAACCCAGACAAGGCTCAATACCTCATCCAATCAACACTCGGCAAAGTAGAACTCTGCAACATTATTTACAATTATTTACAAGGTGTATCTGCTCTATGTCTGGTTTGCAGCCATCCAATCCATTCTATGCATTTTGCACCTAATTGACAGGGTCTGCAGATGTTCTTATCCTTTCTTGCAACTTGTATCTAGGCTCTAGACACTGGCACCACACCACAGCTTGCCCCAGTTCTGCAGAGAGCAATTCCAAATTGACCAAATCTCCCTGCAGCCCTGAAGCTTTTATCCCATTTTAGTCCTACCCTCTCCAATTTGACCATGATTAACACAACTTGGTCAGCCTGGACGAGTTGGTCCAAAGGGCCCATTTCCATGGTGATTGACTATATGTGTCTTTTGCTGTAATGGAGATATTCTCCTTAGAGTGTCTACAGTTGGCCTGATAATTCCAATGGCCAAACAACTAATGCACAGGTATAGGTTGAGGGTGGCTGGCGGGGGGGGGGGGGGGGGGGGGGGGGGGGGGGGGGGGGGGGTCAAAGAATCAAATGTCTGGCACGAAAAGGAATTCTATAGTTAATATCCTTGCAATTACATAAATGGAAGATGATGGTCAGTTACAGATTGATTAAAAAAAATTATGACTAATGGCTTCTGATTCCGAGTTTAAAATAGTGCGTTGTGCAAGTTAAGTGAGTATATGATTCATAGCCTCATTAGTTATGCGTGCAGAGAAATACACGCGCATACAAATTAGGAGCATGCCATTTACTCTTTCCAGCCTGCTCTGCAAGCCAATAAAATCAATACCATATTTACATGTTATGCATTGCAATAAATATGTTTCAGCTGTAAATCAAACAAGAGTTATAGACCACCTTCAGTTATATCCATAAACAACACTCGAAATCCAAGTAACAATTATCTGGGACCAACTTGAAAGAACTATAATGTATGGCCGAGAAATCTGTATTAAAAGCTGGTGCAGAGAGATGGATGGCTGAAGAAGGGTCTCGACCCGAAATGTCATCCATTCCTTCTCTCCAGAGATGCTGCCTGTCCCGCTGAGTTACTCCGGCACTTTGTGTCTATCTTGGACGTTCCTATTATAGCTTATTGTATAAGAAGGAACTGCAGATGCTGGTTTACACCAAAGATAGACACACTCAGCAGGTCAGGCAGCATCTCTGGAGAAATGGAATAGGTAAATGTTTGGGTTGAGACCCTTCATCAAATTCATGCAGAGCCTGATGTAGGGTCTCGACCTGAAACATCATCTATTCCTTGTCTCCCGAGATACTGCCTGACCCGCTGGGTTACTCCGGCACTTTGTGTCTGAGCCTATTGTAGTCTTATTTTTCTTCACCAGTTAACATACAGAAGCACCTGCCAAGTAAATTGCCATGTCTGAAGGTGCTTGCTGCTGCTTACCAAGGCAAATAGTTTAGTTTAATTTAAATTTAGTTGAGTTTATTATTGCCATGTTTACCGAGGTACAGTAAAAAGCTTTTGTTTGTGTGCTATCCAGTCAAAGAAAAGATTAAGAGAGGCAAGTTACAAATAGAACAGCCTTTATTGAAAACAATCAACATGCATCGAAAGATATGAAAGTGTCGCTATCATGTATCAATATATCTTGCACTCAGTTCATAAAGGTACAATCACATTTATATACAATATTATATACGAAAATTATTCAAGATAAATGTTTTAAAAATAGATTAGTTTTAAAATCTTAAATGATAAACCTCTAGATAAAGCCTGCATAAACTTCACCTTGATGTATTTTTGTCTATTCGTAAACAACGAGAGCTTGTTTTAAGGTCAGTTTGTTTCCATTTTCAGATGCCACTTTTTAAAGATGGGATAGCAAACATTTGGAAACCGAAATCATTGGACAAAGTCAGCATGGATTTACGAAAGGTAAATCATGTGGACGAATCTTATAGAATTTTTCGAGGATGTAACTAGTAGTGTGGATAGGGGGAGAACTAAGTGGATGTGGTGTATCTGGACTTCCAGAAGGCTTTCGACAAGTTCCCACATAAGAGATTAGTATACAAACTTAAAGCAAATGGCATTGGGGGTTCAGTATTGATGTGGATAGAGAACTGGCTGGCAAACAGGAAGCAAATAGTAGAAGTAAACGGGTTCTTTTCACAATGGCAGGCAGTGACTAGTGGGGTACCGCAAGGCTCAGTACTGGGACCCCAGCTATTTACAATATATATTAATGATCTGGATGAGGGAATTGAAGGCAATATCTCCAAGTTTGCGGATGACACTAAGCTGGGGGGCAGTGTTAGGTGTGAGGAGGATGCTAGGAGACTGCAAGGTGACTTGGATAGGCTGGGTGAGTGGGCAAATGTTTGGCAGATGCAGTTTAATGTGGATAAATGTGAGGTTATCCATTTTGGTGGCAAAAAAACGGGAAAGCAGCAGATTATATCTAAACGGTGGCCGAGGGAACTTGATGCAGCGGACCTGGGTGTCATGGTACACCAGTCATTGAAGGTAGGCATGCAGGTGCAGCAGGCAGTAAAGAAAGCGAATGGCATGTTGCTTTCATAGCAAAGGATTTGAGTATAGGAAGGGAGGTTCTACTGCAGTTGTAGGGTCTTGGTGGACCACACCTGGAGTATTGCGTGAGTTTTGGTCTCCAAATCTGAGGAAGGACATTATTGCCATAGAGGGAGTGCAGAGAAGGTTCACCAGACTGATTCCTGGGATGTCAGGACTGTCTTATGAAGAAAGACTGGATAGAATTACTCTCTAGAATTTAGGAGATTGAGAGGGGATCTTATTGAAACTTACAAAATTCTTAAGGGGTTGGACAGGCTAGATGCAGGAAGATTGTTTCAGATGATGGGGAAGTCCAGGACAAGGGGCACAGCTTAAGGAAGAAATCCTTTTAAAACCGAGATGAGGAGAACTTTTTTCACACAGAGAGTGGTGAATCTCTGGAACTCTCTGCCACAGAGGGTAGTTGAGGCCAGTTCATTGGCTATATTTAAGAGGGAGTTAGATGTGGCCCTTGTGGCCAAGGGGATCAGAGGGTATGGAGAATAGGCAGGTACGGGATACTGATTTTAAATGATAGCCATGATCATATTAAATGGCCTGCAGGCTCCATGGCCACTCCTCCTAATTTCTATGGATGTTTCTATTTCATTAAAACTTACCGCTAGTGAAAGGCTGGATAGAGTGGATGTGGAGAGGAGTTTCCACTAGTGGTTACCCCTAGAAATCATAGCCTCAGAATTAAAGAACATTCCCTTACGAAGGATTCTGAGGAGTCATTTCCTAGACAGAGGGTGGTGTTTGGAATCTTTCCACTATTGTCAAAGTCAGTAGATAAAGGCTTGTCCATTCTTGATCAACTACAGGTGTCAGAGGTTATCCCTCTCATGGGGTTAGGAGGGAGAGATAGATCAGACATCTGAATGGCAGAGTCCCCCTTGATGGGCCGAATGGCCCTTCTTCTCCTATCACTTATGACATTATTGTTTAAAATACACAAAGAATGTTCTCAGTTCCTTGGGATGAATGGTGACTCTGAATTCTTCATTCAGTCTTCCTGTAGCTTTGTTAAACTCTATGGAGAAAAAGATTGAATTAGCAGTTAGAACACATCATAGGTTCAAATGTTTTATCAGTAGTGTTAATGCCATCACAAATTGAAACAAGGTATAACCATTTTTGGCTATTAGTCATAAAAGTGGAGAAGGAGAAATATGATGGAGAGAGAGAAGGGAGAAGTGGGAGGAGGTGGCAGTGAGGAGGGGAGAGGGGAGGGGAAGAGGGTGAAAGGAGCAGAGGGGGCAAAGAGGAAGAGAGGGAGGAGAGTGGGACAGGGATAAAGATGGAGAAAACGAGCAGGAAAACAAGCAGAAAAGAGAGCTTTTGTAGCGGGGTGGGGGTGAGGAGGGAGAGGAGGTGAGTTGTTGGGATGACAGGGACCATGTAGAGAGTGGGTGCACAGAGAAACTCCCCACAGACAGTACCCGAGGTCAGGATCCAACCCGTGAGGCCCAAGGTCAAAAGTTTCATAACAATCAACATGCATGAAAATGTAAATAAAGTTCAAGTTCAAAATCGTGTTTATTGTCACTTAACCAACTAAGGTACAGTGAAATTTGAGTTCCCATACAGCCATACTATGTGAAAAACAATACCCACAGCCACATTAAATGAAATTTAACATAAACATCCACCGCAGTGGAATCCACATTCCTCACTGTGATAGAAGGCAATAAAGTGCAGTCATCTTCCTCCTTTGTTCACCCGTGGTCGGGGCCTTTCAACCCTCCGCACTTGCCGCTGCCGATGACGGTCCGATATTCAAGCCCTCTCGTCGGGATGATCGAAACTCCGGTGTCGGGATGGATCAGAACACTCCGTGGCATGGAGCTCCCGAGTCGGCTTCTTCTTAACCGGAGACCGCGGCTTTACGGTGTTAAAGCCCAAAGGCCCCACGGTCGGAGATCTGCTGAACCATTGCTATTCCCACGTAGCTATTCTTGACCAATCTTCTGTTTCTTTGCTTAACCAATTGCCATCTTTATCTCTCTTGCCTGTCACCTTATCGAACACCTTTACTTGTTAGACACAAAAATGCTGGAGTAACTCAGCGGGACAGGCAGCATCTCTCGAGAGAAGGAATGGGTGACGTTTCAGGTTGAGACCCTTCTTCAGACTTTCTTCACCCATTCCTTCTCTCGCGAGATGCTGCCTGTCCCGCTGAGTTACTCCAGCATTTTTGTGTCTAACAAGTAAAGGTGTTCGATAAGGTCTTCGGTGTAAACCAGCATCTGCAGTTCCTTCCTACACATTTACTTGTTCCTCCCCCTCCATTCTTCCACTGTTGTTGCACTTGGTTAGAGCTTGACCTCTCCAATGTTTGCCTATTCAGATGAAAGGCCATTAACCTGAAACGTTAACCGCTCCTCACCCACAGCTGCTGTTCGACTTGCTGAGCATTTCCACCATCCGCCATGTTTCTTTGTTTTTTTTTGTCTGCTTGAACAAATGAGGCCACTATTTCTGAAGTGAAACATGACCCATCATGCCAACTTCCCCCTGCTGATTCCATAATGAGTTGCGTGTGACAATGTTTTTTTTCCACTGTGAAAATAAATGAATTGCCTCCACAATCCATCCTCTTTTGGCTTATCAAGATATAACAACGAGAGATATAATTTTCAAAGACATGCTGAGAATGACTTATCTTGCTGTGAATTCCAGATTCTCCCACAGGGCATGTCTGACAGAAATCATCATTAAAATAATTTACAACAGAAATGCCTGAAAAGTCAAATTTATAAATCAGAGGATGTATTGGATTGCAACCCATCTTTACAGTAATAAATTCTCAGCTTACAAGGGATTCAAGGCAGTGGGTGGAAATATTTTCCCCAAAAACACTTGGACAACTTGATTCAATCACTGCTTCCACTGACTTGTGAAAGAGGTTTTTCATTTTAATTCGAAGCACTTAGGAAGATTTATAACATAAACAGATTGCAGAGGCAGCAGGGGAGCCTTTGGCTATTCAAGATTTAATGACCAAGACCACAATAACAATGACAAGGGCAAGAGAAGTACAATCAGCAAAGGAGAGAGACCAGAGATAGACTCAAAGTGCTGGAGTAACTCAGTAGGTCAGGCAGCATCTCTGGGGGAAAAGAAAGGTCCCAGCCCATCCACCTTCTCCAGAGATGTTGCTTGACCCGCTGAGTTACTTTGTGTCTGTCTTTCGTATATACCAGCATCTGCAGTTCCTTTCTACACAAGAAAAGGGGGATGATGCTACTACAGAAGATGGATGTATCATCTGGATTTGGGCCCCATATTTTAATGCACACCTGACCCATACATATTTACTATTACTCCAAACCTTACAAACATAACTCATAATGTCCGCACCCTGCCCATGATTTAATTATAACAGCCAAAACAGCCAAACCAAATATACAATATTTGCTCCTCTCTCTCTCTTACAGGTTTACTTCCAATTTTTGGTTCGGGATTACTAGTGTCACGTATACCGAGGTACAGAAAAAAACCCCGTTGTTTTGCATGCTATACAAGCAGATCAGATGTACCATACATAAATACAATCAAGTCAAACACAAGCACAGTGGATAGAGCAATGGGGAAGATGAAGAGTGCAGAGTATAGTTCTCAGCTTTGTTGCGCATCGGTTCCATAGACAAGGACCGATGTCCACAATGGGATAGAGGTGAATCAGACAGCTTATAGAATTTAGAATAGAATTTATTTGCCACACAACCAGGGTCGGTGGTATTTGGGTTTTCAGCAGCGGTACAATAATAATATGGAAGGACCATTCAGATGTCTAATAACAGTGGGGAAGAGGCAATGTGAAGGGTAGATGGAGTCAATGGTGGGGAGTCTGTGGGATGAAGTGGGCTACACTGACCACTCTCTGCAATTTATTTATTGATCTTGGGCAGAGCTGTTCCTAAGCCAATCTGACAGTACGCTTTCTATGGTGCATCTGCAGAAGTTTGGAACAATCACGAGAAACATGCTGAATTTCCCCAGTCTCCTCAGGAAGTGGAGACGATGAGGGGCCTTCTTGGCCGACAGATCGATGTGGTGGATCTACAACAGATTCTTGATAATATTAATGCCAAGGACACCGAATATCTCAACCAATTCCACTTTGGCACCACTGATGCCGATTGGGGCACTTACTCCACCTGCTTCCTGAAGTCGATAACTAGCTCCGACAACTTGCTGACATTGAGAGAGAGGTTGGTTGTCCGAGCACCATGTCACTAAGATGTGTCTCTCTCTCCCCCCCCCCCCCGAACTCCATCTCGTTATTGTTCATGATTCAGCCCAAGTAGTGTCATCTGCAAACTTGCAGATGGAGTTAGAGTGGAATTTGTCTGTACAATCATGAGTGTATAGGAGGTATGGTACGGAACTGTGAACACATCCTTATGGAGCACACAAGGTCACACACTCTTTTTATGCTGAAGATCTAGATGAGAATAAATGAGCAATGATGAGAATGAACAGGGTGATGTTCCATGCATAGAATTCATGGACTAAAGTAGGTATGTTACAAAACCTACCTGAATCGTGTCTGAGTATCTGCCCCACCCCGTGTGCGCGATTCTGGCGCTGTTTAGAGGGGGCGGGTTTAAAACGCGATTTTTACTAGGCTGTTGCAATCGAAAATGTTCAGCCTAGTAAATCATTAACGGAAAATCGCTGGAAGACCCCGTCGCAAAAGGTATTATTAGTTTTTATGGCCTTGTATAATAGTTATAGTAGTTTAAAAATCACTCTCTCAACCCGCAACCTCTCGCAGCCCCAGGGTTTTATAAAGCAAACAATTAAAGGTATGTACCTTATTTTTACATTAAAAGGGGCTTCTTAAGAACCCTGTATATAAAGTTTTCTATAGCGAATAGTTCATTTTGGGCTCTTTATATCCCGCAGTATTTTTCTGGGCATTTGAGGGCACAAATCCACTGCAATGTGAACGTTCTAAACCAGCGCGTTCACAGGAACCCACTAGAAAGCTGATTTAAATTGACTTTAATTTACAGCAATTGAACACTAAATTCCTTCCATTTGGCCTATAAATTGATGTAAATGAGATTTAAAAATCATGTTTTATTGTGAATTATTTGTGAATATTATTTGGACACATAGGCTATTTAAAAATGTTAATCATTTATTAAGAAATTGATAGATGTTTAGATCTAGTAATTGAAGTTTGAAATTAGCTACAATTGGGTAACTAACTAATTATATGCTTTAATTTCAGGTCCTCCAAGTAAGATTATTTTATATTTGTTTCAGAATGGTTCAATCTATGATAACTGAAAATTTCATTCAGTTTTCTTAATTTTTAAGAAGGTTATGGGCTTTTGACTGCACACGATCACAGCTTTTTTGTTATGTCCATAGAAAATCAATAGGGAACAAGATGCTAATTTCCGAGTATGAAAATGGCCATAACTTTTTTATTACTTGAGATATGAAAGTGAATTAGGTGTCAAATTAAACTTATTGTTATGCTTTATCTGATGGGATAAATTGCAGACTTGATTTTTTAAATCTCAAAATTTTGTAACATTGCTAACTAAAGTGAACCTCTGCTCCCTTCCATAGGATGTTATGCAGGACCTGGAGCCCAGCCCTTACAACAGTATAGTGGTGGTCAGGTCTATTTCAATGCATGTGAAGACCACAACAAACACATCAGCTTCCATTGAATGTGCGTTTCTTTACATTCTATATATATTCTACATCTGCTTTCTAATGCTCTGTTAGTTTCCGCACCCTGCTCCCATCTGCACCCAAACCCATGTCCTCCAGCAGATAAAATTCAGCCCAAGAGGAACAAAACTACAAATGGAAGTCTGGGAAAAGAGAATAGTATATATCACCAAAAAAGGAAAAGAACCAGAGCAATAGTGACTGGCAAAAAAAAGAAACTTTGTCTTCAAACTCAACCCATTGAAGGTTTCATTAAGGCAGTAGAGGGGCGCTGCTGGTGCCTTACAGCGCCAGAGGACAGGGTTCGATCCTGACCTCAGGTTCTGTCTGTGGCATTTGTATATTTTCCCTGGGACAGCATGGGTTTTCTCCAGATGCTCCGGTTTCCTCCCACATCAAAGACGTGTGGGTTTCTATGTTAATAGCTCTCTGCAAATTGCCCCTCGTATGTAAGGAGTAGACTAGCAAGTGGGATAATATAGAATGAGTTGGCAGAAGACTGGCAGAAGGGCCCGTTTACATGCTGTATATCTAAAAAACTGGACTATCCATGGTCTATTAGTTTAGTTTAGAAATTCAGTGTGGAAACAGGCCCTTCGGCCCACTGAGTCCGCGCCATCCAGCATTTCCACTAGTTCCATCCTACACACTAGGCACAATTTACAGATGCCAATTACCCTGTAAACCTTCACATCTTTGGAATGCAGAAGGAAACCGGTGCACCCAGAGAAAACCCACGAGATCCCAGGGAGAACGTACAAACTCCGTACAGACAGCACCCGTAGTCAGGATCGAACCTGGGACTCTGGGGCTGATAGGTAGGAATTCTGGCACTGGTAGGCAGCAACACTACTGCTGCACCAGTGTGCCACCCTCAGGCTTACCTCATTTGACTTCTCAGTATTACTTTCTTTATGAGGAGTAGGAGGGGAGGGGAAAGAAATCCGGGGAGTTGAACAAGTGCTCATGGAATAGAGACCCTTTTTAACGCAGCTGGTTCCAGATATCTGTTAACTCCTCCGCTCATCATGAATCCTTCCACCAAATGCCTAAACCCATGTTCCCTAATCAATACCCTTTCTAATAAGTTTTTCCCTTTCTAAATGATCACAAACAGAAAGAGAAAAATATTTATGCAGACGGTTTCCATTGTCAACATTGTTAAAATAATCTGTTTTTGTTCACACAGGAGTCTTGTCCACACGAGAACAAAATAGATCACTGCATGAAGAAAGGTGTGACGATCACTGCATGAAGAAAGGTGCGAGTTTCTGAGAAACAAATCCAGTTGATGTGTCTCCATGCACTCAACAGCAGTAGACAATTAATTTTGCAAGAAGAGCACAATTTCCACGTGTTTTCTCAAAGGTGGAGATTTGTGCAAGTCCTCAGCGCGCAAGACCAAACAAGTGAAACAGATTTGTCAAAGCAACAGTGAGCTATCGCTACCAAATAGTAGCAGATCTGTTCAAAGACAGTGATGCTAAACAAAGCTGTTCTATTTTAGTTCCACGAGGACAAGAGAAGCAGTTTATGGTTTGTGTAAGCTGTGATGATCAACAAGCTGACATTCTGCAGGTGACCATGGAGTCATTCAACTCAACTGCATGGTAAACTGATCTTCAGTCCAACTGAAGTTGACATTCTTGGACAGTCCAAATGCCCGCATTTCACCCATATCCCTTAAAACTCTTCCTATCCAAGCTTCGTCCATGAAGGAACCTGAGGGGCAACATTTTCCACACAGATAATGGTGGTGGGTATACGGAACAAGCTGTCAGAGGACGTAGTTGAGGCAGATACTATAACAAATATTGAAAAGACATTTGGACAGATACATGGGTAGGAACGGTTTAAAGGGATGTGGGCCAACAACGGCAGGTGAGACAAGTATAAGTGGGGCATAATGGTGGGCATGGGCAAATTAGGCCGAAGGGCCTGTTTCCATGCTGTCCAACTCCATGACTGTAATAAAATAGTAAGATTAAACGAGAACTTACCAGTTTGAAGTTTGATCTGTATTTTATGAGGAGTTACGATGAGGGATTTCGTGAAGAACCCCGCTTCCACGCATGCGTGTCATTCTTCAAAGCAGCGGTGTGAGGTCACAGAAACCTATAATGATCTAACATAGTAAGATTATCAAAGAGATACCAGTTTTTGATATGATCATAAGAGGGTGGGAGCGGAGGGCACGAAATCCCTCATCGTAACTCCTCATAAAATACAGATCAAACTTCAAACTGGTAAGTTCTCGTTTAATCTTACTATTTTACTTCGGAGTCACGTGAGTGACTTCGTGAAGATTTCAAAGCTCTGTGACCTCATGCCGTGGAACGAGTCCATGCTTCACAACTGCCTTGGGTATTGGGAGAGAGCATCATTAGTAGTTTTAAAACACAATTATACAAAGAGTTGTGTGGTATAACGAAAAAATATAACATTTTTTAAAATTTGAGAATCATAACCCTGTAACCTATCGGGCAAATTATTTTGTTGAACCTAAAATGTTTTCTTAATACAATGATGGCTCCAAATTAACTGGTTTATAATACAACCTGTGGAAAAACCCTTTTTTAAAATGACCCTCCTGCCATTCTGAGGGTTTGGTCTGTGGGTACCTGTACAATATTGCTGCGGATGTTGCTGCAGTCCTGGTGGAATGAGAGTTGAAACATCAGTGTCTATTCCTGCCATTTTTAGGACCTATTTGAGCCACCTTGATATAGTTTGAGTCGTGACCCTATCATGCAGTTTCTTGTAAGAGATAAACAACTCCATACTCTGACCTCGAATGTTCTGAGTATATGCTATGTATTGTTAGATGTGTCTTGTTATACACAGTCGTTTGCCATATGGGTGTACCATAAAATCAAACCCTAGACCCTATGAACCCGATCTTTTATTAAATCCTGTATGACAACACCAGTTTCTCGGTGAGATGATCAGGGAGTCCAGGCTCAGTTTGCTTAATGGCTGGACTTGTTGTGCGGTAAATAACACCATGAGCATAACCATCTTCCTGGTCTGTTACTGAGGTGACAACGCTGTTATGAGCTACAAGCTCCTCAGCATGTTGAGAAAACGACACCCATGTCCCAGATTTCGGAGTACCTGGTATGCTTACCAGGGGTGCGTGCCCACAGCGTGCCGTTCCGATCCTTGTGATAGGTAATTGGAGAGTGCACTTGTGGCACTATTGAAGGCACTGTAGCTCCATCGATTATCCTAATGGAGGCTTGTAAAAATTCCAATACGGCCAGAATGTTCTTGGCCTTTTGGTCGAGATTGTTGTCCAAGCAGTATATGCCCCATTTCTTGATGTGTCCAAGGTACTGCTTCCGTGTTGACAGTCTTAGTGCAGATGAGATGAGATTCATCGTTCTGTCTGACAGTGTAGTGGGTCTGTTAGACTCTACAAATCAATAAATCCATAGTGTTATGGCATGGATGACTGCCTCCAGTCACTGGATAAATCAATAATTTTTTGGCAATGTTCATAGGGAACATGGTTCTAACACCATCCCCTGTAAGACTGAAATACCATGATTGAGAAGGTCAGTCGGGTACTCTGAAAATTCCAGATGCCAAGTGTGGTTGAATTATCCCTAGTACCCCATTGATGGGTCCGAACGGGGGAAAACCTCACCCTATGGCTTATTTACATAACAATGCCAAGCTGGTTTACGAATTTTAGTACATAATAATGGGGCTAATGATTGCCCCTTTTGTAAGCTCTATATTGCCAAAGTTCCTCTATTGAGTCAATGCCTGCCATATAGAAACCCACAACTGACACCAAGTCTATATCAATAATAAGAGCATCCATCTTAAAATGAATATCTAAAACAAATGTGTTTAGGGTTAAAATCAATGATAATCCTGCAACCCTACTCTATCTTATATTTAATAAATATGTTCAATCCCATCTTTTGTGTACAATTCTTGTAGCACCATGTGGGTTTTAGATTGTTTGGTTTATGTAAGGACAAAATGCCCTTCTGGTGTATGATGTACTGTGGTTATTGGGATGAGAAAAACCCTATCAGATAACCCTGAATACTGCTGAGATTATATGAATCTGTAGTGATTATATACCATACATAACTGTAGTGTTGCAACCTCCCCATACCCTCGTAGGTCCCTATTTTAACAGAAGAAAACCCCACCCACCTACCTCCATGGTTACCGGTGGTTTTGTTATTTCCTTGGTTTTTTGAAAATAAGGTTCTGGTTTAATATTTCTTGTTCGGGGTTGTGTGGGAGGTTGAGGCTTCCGCATCTTCCAGGGTGGCCGCCCTGGCCATACCCTAAAATGGATCCTGCAGGTTATATTGATTTCTGACACTGCTACTGGTATGAGCCACATTTTTTATGGCCTTGCCTGTGGCTGGTATCATGCTCCAAAATAGGCCCTTGCGCTGGCCTTGATGAGCCCCAGTGTCTTGGCTTAGTCCACACACGGTTCTTTATTTGCAAATGGTAGCATTTTTGGGGTCCTAGTGCTGGCTGAATGGCCGCCTTCCACGTGTAGTTCAGGTTATATTGCATATTATTAAACAGATCTAGTGCGTCTTGATGGTCTTTGGTTACCTACGTTTAGTCCAGGGTGCTGGTGTGTGCTATGATGCCTTCCGTCAATCCCTTGAAGGTTCTCTGGATCTTGAGGTCCTGGTTCCTGATGTTCGTCCATATGCTGCCAAATGCATTGGTCTACACTGGGCACCTGTAATGCCTCACCGTTGCCAGGTGGCAGATGTCTGGCCAGTGTTTGTAAATTTTTCTTGTTGGCGTTTGTGGCCAGACATATAGTAATACTATTGCCATCCTGGATCCAAGTCTACCCATGTTTGACTTGGCTAAAGTAATCGGCCACCATGTCCAGCAGAGTCCCTGCTGTGTTAGGATCATGGGACGCTGTATTACCAGGCTCTGGCCCATCAGGGTCCTGCCTACTCTTTTTTATAGAGTTAGAGATCTCTAGGGTCCCACACGGGGTACCCATGTGGGGCTTAACTGCTGCCCACTTGTCTTTTGTTCTGCGGACCCCTCTTGCAGGTCAGCCCAGAACTGACCCACAGTGCTCCCCTCTGATGGGGTAAAAGCATTGTGCAGCCCTCAAAGAGGTACTGCTGTGGGTTTATCACGTTGGAGCAAGGCTCCATACACCGCTTCTTCCCGCTCCAGCCCTCTCGGGCACTGGTTGCCGGCGGTTTTATGCAAAGTCGGACCCTTCTGAGTCCACTACCTTGTTTGATTTGTGTCTAGCCTACCGCTCGGTCACATGGATCTGGCCGGTGCGGGGCCGACATCGGGCACAGCTGATCCCACTACGGTTGATCCAAGTGCCGCTGGCTGCTGCTGGCTGCCCGCTGTTCCATGGTCCTCCTTCTCCAGTTTTGTCCTTCCTTCCGTTGAAGTGGATATGGCCGGTGTGGAGGATAACTGGCACAGCTGCTTCCATCTATTCCTTTAACCTGACTTCAACGCTCTCAGCACTCCTGGCTGCTCCTTTATCTTAGACCCCTGGGACCCACCCCCGTACTGACGGTACTGGTCCCTTATGGTCGTTGCAGCCGGTCAACCCCACTCTAATGCCCTCAATTCTGGGCACTCCTACTTATATGGTCCTTAGATAAGGGACATATAAGACATTAAAACTGATGATAACAGCTACTATAGTTTTTTTATATAATATATATAGTCCCTAGATAAGGGGTGTATCAGATATTAAACTGATAAGAACAGATACTACACTTGATCTTAGCCAAAAAGCCGAGAAGCGATTATTGTAACTAAAACCCCGCTGGGACCGATCCTGGTACTCACATACTGGTCCCTTGTAGTAGATTGCAGCCAGTCAACTGCAAAGTCCTTTGCTGCCGAGAAATGAACTTTCTCACCATGCTGGAGCGAAGTTGGGCACAGGTGGTGTTTTTCCCCCTCCGGGAATCGATGTGCCCATGCTGCTCCTGCCGTTGCCAGCTCCTCACGAAAGTGCCACTGCCACTGCTGCTGTCTGTGCTCCTGCCGCTGTCTGTGCTCCTGCAGCTGCCGGCTGCTGCCACTGCGCTGCCGCTGCTGCTGCTGCTGCCGGCTGCCGCTGCTGCTGCTGCTGCCGCTCCTCCGCGGTTCTCCCGCCGGCCTTCTGCAGCTTACATGGACCTGGTCCATGTCTGCACCTAGAAAGGTAAGTTGAAGGAAACGCAGGGTCTCTTACCTGCTGTTCCCGACTTTCCTTCTCCCGCCGGTGACCGTCGCCTGTGTCGGGTTCAAGCCGCTTGGACCGACCCCGGTGTTCACGGGCCTGGTCCTTCGCGGCAGTTCCGCAGCCGGTAACCCCGGCTGTTCCTATAGATCCCCTGGACCCTGGTGCTTACCTTGTGAACAAGGTTTTCAGCCCGAACGTCCAGTTCCGACTCCATAAGTGCCGCTGCACTCGCTGAGCGTTTCGAGCCCCGGTACCGCTGTTCCGAGCTGTCTGTCCCGCAGCCTCTGTGCTGGCTGCTACCGACTGCTCCCAAGCCAGTCTCGTTTGAGACTGGCATAGGGACCTTTTTTACTTTGCTTCCCGCCCGGCCGAGAGGTGAATTTTGCCGGTGCGGGAGCAAAGTCGGGCTCAGGTTGTTCCCCTCCAGGGAAACTCGTGCTGTTGCTGCTGCTGGCTGCTCGCCCTCCACGGGTCTCCCCGCAAGCTTTCCGCAGCCTCCTAAAAGTAAGTAGTAAAAAGGAACGCAGAGTCTCTTACCTGCTGTTCCCGACTTTCAAATCTCCCGCTTGGGGAACGCCGTTCCCCCCTGTGTGACTCGTTGCAATGCGTGTAGCGATATGACACGCATGCGTGGAAGCGGGGTTCTTCACGAAGTCACTCACGTGACTCCGAAGTAAAATCAATGTTCGAGCTGCTTCCCTCCGGCAGACGTCACAAGGCCTTCTACGCCTGAACCTCCAGACTCAGGAACAGCTTAATTCCCAGAGCTATAGCGGCTCTGAACCGGCCCTGCTGAGTGCCCCCCATCCCCCCATGGACTGTCTTCCTCGGATGGTCACGTCGCACAGACACATCTGCACTTTAGTCTGTCGAACTGTTTTGACTGTTTCACTCTATTACAATCCATGTTCTCGAGATATCAATATCTAAATCCTAATTTTATTAGTTATTTATGTTATGACATCGGTTGGAAGCTGCATACCAAATCTCGTTGCGCTTATGTGCAATGACAATAAAATATATTATTATTATTATTATTGTTTTGGATGGAGCAGTTTTCAAGGGATGCATTGAGCTTCCTTGCTCCAGATTTTATGCCCAACTTCTGTTTGGATTGTCAGTATCAATAGCAAATTTTTACTTGACATTTATTAGAAAACGGGCGAATGTAAAATCAGTACATTTTGTTAGGAATTCAGTAAAAACCTAGAGGATTGATAACACACAGAAAAAATATCACCAGCAACTTGCCCTGGTCTACCCACATCAAAGCAATGGTCAAGAAGGCACACCAATGACTACTTCCTTAGATGGCTTAGGAAGTTCACAATGTTCCCCAACAACTCTCGCCAACTTCTACAAATGCGCCTTAGAAAGCATTTTATTGGGATGCAACACAGAGTGGTTTGGGAACAGCTCCATCCAGGACCGCAGAGAATTGTGGACGCAGCCCAGACCATCATGCAAACCAACCTCCCTTCTATTGTCTATATTTACACTTCACGCTGCCTCGGCAAGGCCACCAGCATAATCAAGGATGAGTCTCTCCCTGGTCACGCCCTGGTCTCCCATCAGGGATGAGGTAGAATGTGAAAACGCATACCTTCAGATTAAGCGATAGTTTCTTCTGAGCTGTTATCAGGCAACTGAACCATGCTATCAACAACTAGAGAGCAGTCCTGAGCTATAATCCACCTCATTGGGGACCCTCGGACTATCTTTAATCGGACATCACTAGACTTTATCTTGAATTAAACGTTATTACCTTTATCATGTATCTGTACACTGTGGATGGATCGATTGTAATCATGTATTATAATCTTTCCGTTAACTGGTCAGCATGCAAGAGAAGTTTTTGACTGTACCTCAGTACATGTGACAATACACTTAACTAAACTAATAATTATTGAGATAAAGTTGAGAGGAAAGGAGGGAGGGGACAAACTGAAGAAAGGCTATGTGGTTACTGACCAAACTTCTATGCAGGACATTAAAAACATTTCTAGGTGCCAGGTGCCAGGATCCAGGATGTCACGGACAGAGTGCAGAAAATCCTCAAGGGCGAAGGTGAACATCCGGAAGTGGTAGTGCATGTCGGCACAAACGATGTCGGAAAGAAGGGGATGAATATTCTGCAGCGTGACTTTAGAGAGCTCGGAAAAATGCTGAAAAGCAGGACCTCCAGGGTTGTTATCTCCGGTTTGCTTCTAGTTCCTCGTGCTGGCGAGAGCAGGAACAGGGAGATACGGGACCTGAACGTGTGGCTGAGGAACTGGTGCACGGGGCAGGGATTTAGATTCTTAGATCACTGGGATCTGTTTTGGGGTAAGGGGGGACTGTACAAAAGGGATGGATTGCATCTTTACAGGGGACCAGCATTCTGGCAGGCAGGTTTGCCACTGCTACACGGGTGGTTTTAAACTGAATAAGGGGGGGGGGGGGGGGGGGGGTGTCGAATGGGATGGTGGAGGATGGAGTTAAAGGGAAAGGGTTTCTTAAATGTGTGAGCGTAGAGACAGAGGGGTGTGAAATGAGGGTAGAAGTAATAGGTAGCAAGGTGAAAAGTAAAAGTAGGAGGCCGGCAAATCCAGGACAAAAATCAAAAAGGGCCACTTTTCAGCATAATAGTATAAGGGGTAAGAGTGTTGTAAAAACAAGCCTGAAGCTTTGTGTCTCAATGCAAAGCATTCGTAATAAGGTGGATGAGTTGAATGTGCAGATAGCTATTAATGACTATGATATAGTTGGGATCACGGAGACATGGCTCCAGGGTGACCGAGGCTGGGAGCTGAACTTCCAGGGATATTCAATATTCAGGAGGGACAGACAGAAAGGGAAAGGAGGTGGGGTAGCGTTGCTGGTTAGAGGGCAGATTAACGCAATAGAAAGGAAGGACATTAGCTTGGAGGATGTGGAATCGATATGGGTAGAGCTGCGAAACACTAGGGGCAGAAAACACTAGTGGGAGTTGTGTACAGGCCACCTAACAGTAGTAGTGGAGTTGGGGATGGCATCAAACAGGAAATTAGAAATGCGTGCAACAAAGGTAAAACAGTTATAATGGGTGACTTCAATCTACATATAGATTGGGTGAATCAAATTGGCAAGGGTGCTGAGGAAGAGGATTTCTTGGAATGTATGCGGGATAGTTTTCTAAACCAACATGTAGAGGAACCAACGAGAGAGCAGGCTATTCTAGACCGAGTATTGAGTAATGAGGAAGGGTTAGTTAGCAGTCTTGTTGTGCGTGGCTCCTTGGGTAAGAGTGCCATAATATGGTTGAGTTCTTCATTAGGATGGAGAGTGACATCGTTAATTCAGAAACAAGGGTCCTGAACTTAAAGAAAGGTAACTTTGAGGGTATGAGACGTGAATTGGCCAAGATATACTGGCAATTGATTCTTAATGGTTTGACGTGGATATGCAATGGAAGGCATTTAAAGACTGCATGGATGAACTACAACAGTTGTTCATCCCAGTTTGGAAAAAAAAAAAAATCAGGGAAGGTAGTGCATCCGTGGATAACAAGGGAAATCAGGGATAGTATCAAAACAAAAGATGAAGCGTACAAATTAGCCAGAAAAAGCAGCCTACCAGAGGACTGGGAGAAATTCAGAGACCAGCAGAGGAGGACAAAGGGCTTAATTAGGAAAGGGAAAATAGATTATGAAAGAAAACTGGCAGGGAACATAAAAACTGACTGCAAAAGCTTTTATAGATATGTGAAGGGAAAAAGATTAGTTAAAACAAATGGAGGTCCCTTGCAGACAGAAACGGGTGAATTGATCATAGGGAACAAGGACATGGCAGACCAATTGAATAACTACTTTGGTTCTGTCTTCACTAAGATAAAAAAATCTGCAGGAAATAGCAGGGGACCGGGGGTCAAATGAGACGGAGGAACTGAGTGAAATCCAGGTTAGCCGGGAAGCGGTGTTAGGTAAATTGAATGGATTAAAGGCCGATAAATCCCCCAGGGCCAGATAGGCTGCATCGCAGAGTACTTAAGGAAGTAGCCCCAGAAATAGTGGATGCAT
Source organism: Leucoraja erinaceus (assembly GCF_028641065.1). Classification (NCBI taxonomy): domain Eukaryota; kingdom Metazoa; phylum Chordata; class Chondrichthyes; order Rajiformes; family Rajidae; genus Leucoraja; species Leucoraja erinaceus. The sequence goes on along the minus strand of NC_073377.1, from coordinate 125,228,045 downwards.
TAGTGATAATTTTTCAAAACTCTTTAGATTCTGGAGTAGTTCCTGAGGATTGGAGGGTAGCTAATGTAACCCCACTTTTTAAAAAGGGGGGGAGAGAGAAAACGGGGAATTACAGACCAGTTAGTCTAACGTCGGTAGTGGGGAAACTGCTAGAATCAGTTATTAAAGATGGGATAGCAGCACATTTGGAAAGTGGTGAAATCATTGGACAATGTCAGCATGGATTTATGAAAGGTAAATCATGTCTGATGAATCTTATAGAATTTTTTGAGGATGTAACCAGTAGAGTGGATAAGGGAGAACCAGTGGATGTGTTATATCTGGACTTTCAGAAGGCTTTCGACAAGGTCCCACATAAGAGATTAGTATACAAACTTAAAGCACATGGTATTGGGGGTTCAGTATTGATGTGGATAGAAAACTGGTTGGCAGACAGGAAGCAAAGAGTAGGAGTAAACGGGTCCTTTTCACAATGGCAGGCAGTGACTAGTGGGGTACCGCAAGGCTCAGTTCTGGGACCCCAGCTATTTACGATATATATTAATGATTTGGACGAGGGAATTGAATGCAACATCTCCAAGTTTGCGGATGACACAAAGCTGGGGGGCAGTGTTAGCTGTGTGGAGGATGCTAGGAGGCTGCAAGGTGACTTGGATAGGCTGGGTGAGTGGGCAAATGCATGGCAGATGCAGTATAATGTGGATAAATGTGAGGTTATCCACTTTGGTGGCAAAAACAGGAAAGTAGATTATTATCTGAATGGTGGCCGATTAGGAAAGGGGGAGATGCAACGAGACCTGGGTGTCATGGTACACCAGTCATTAAAAGTAGGCATGCAGGTGCAGCAGGCAGTGAAGAAGGCAAATGGTATGTTAGCATTCATAGCAAAAGGATTTGAGTATAGGAGCAGGGAGGTTCTACTGCAGTTGTACAGGGTCTTGGTGAGACCACACCTGGAGTATTGCGTACAGTTTTGGTCTCCTAATCTGAGGAAAGACATTCTTGCCATAGAGGGAGTACAGAGAAGGTTCACCAGACTGATTCCTGGGATGTCAGGACTTTCACATGAAGGAAGACTGGATAGAATCGGTTTGTACTCGCTAGAATTTAGAAGATTGAGATCTTATAGAAACTTACAAAATTCTTAAGGGGTTGGACAGGCTTGATGCAGGAAGATTGTTCACGATGTTGGGGAAGTCCAGAACAAGGGGTCACAGTTTAAGGATAAGGGGGAAATCTTTTAGGACCGAGATGAGGAAAACCTTTTTCACAAAGAGAGTGGTGAATCTCTGGAATTCTCTGCCACAGAAGGTAGTTGAGGCCAGTTCATTGGCTATATTTAAGAGGGAGTTAGATGTGGCCCTTGTGGCTAAAGGGATCAGGGTGTATGGCGAGAAGGCAGGAACAGGATACGGAGTTGGATGATCAGCCATGATCATATTGAATGGCGCTGCAGGCTCGAAGGGCCGAATGGCCTACTCCTGCACCTATTTTCTATGTTTCTAGGTGATTAAACTGTGATAATTGCAGAGTGAATACAGCAAAAAGTAATTTCAAGATGATACATAAACCCATCTAATTTCACCTTTACTTATCTCCCAGATCTGACCCCATTATGCAAATATTACAAATGAGAACATAAAAATTGAAACCAGCGTCAGTCATTTGCCCCCTCCCTCTTCCACCACTGTTACTGATAGTGTCTCAGCTCCACCCGTCCGCCAACTTTCCTTCCTTTAATCTCTGATTAAATTCTTGCCCACAAATCTATTTATTGCAGCCGTGAATGTATTCAAAGCCTGAGTGTGCACATCCTGCCTCTCTCAACCCTTCGCTGAAATGGAGAATTCCAAAGTATCACCTCAATTTCAGTCCCGAATCATGAATCCCTTACTGACACTATGTGCCTCCTAATTTCCTGATCTCCAGCAAAGGAAACAGATTCTTGGTGTCTACATTGGAAAACCCTCTCAGAATCTTGAATGTCTTAATGAGATCATCTCTCATTCTGTAAAAACAAAGAACTGCAGATGCTGGTTAATACACGAAAGGACACCAAGTACTAGAGTAACTCAGAGGGTCAGACAGCATCTCTGGAGAACATGGATAAGTGATGTTTTGTGTTGAGACCCTTCTGAAGAAGTCCACAGCGGTCGGCTTCAGTCTTTCTGCTCACTGAATAGTACGCAACAAAAAAGCTTTTCACTGTACCTCGGTACATGTGAAACTAAACAAAACTAAACTATCCACGTTCTCCAGAAATGCTGCCTGACCCACTGAGTTACTCAAGCAATTTGTGTCCTGTTCGCCTCTTATTCTCTGGGTTTCAGCCAGTGTGCCTTAATCTTTCTATCTATCTATACTATTACTAAAACTCTCATCTTGACCACTTCTGGTCCGCTGTGTAATTAAATTAGCGCAAAAACGATCCCCCATAGCGCCACGATTTTTTGCCACCTTACACACCATTCTCCTCCGCTGCAAGTCAAATAAGGTTTATTCTGATCGGTGAAATAGTGCAAAAGTTATGAAGGTTTAAAAATTGTAAAAACTGCCCCATCCTGAACCCACTGTCAATAACGCGGCGAGGAGAATAAAAGGCATAAGGGGCAGAGTGTGTTGTGCAGCCCGCATGGAGTGTGCAGCCCGCGGACTGCTTCTGCGGCGACCAGCACGGCCAGCCAGAAGCTGCTGAGTTGAACCGGAAGCTTCTGAGTGAACCCGGACGGGGATCTGCTGCGTGAGGCCGAAAGCTGAAGGTGCGAGGTGAGCAGAGTACAAGCCCCCCCTCCCCCCCCCACCCCCTTCCCCCACGCCACCCTTCCCCCTCCCCCCACCCACCTCCCCTTCCTCCTCCCCCCTTTCGCCCACCACCCCCCCTTTCCCCACCCCCCCCCCTTCCCACACCCCCCTTCCCCCACACCCCCACACCCCCCCTTCCCCCACCCCCCCTTCCCCAACCCCCCTTCCCTCTCACTCACCCCCCCTTCCCCCCACACCAACGCCACACACCCCCTCCCCCCCTACCTCACACCCCCTCCCCCACACCCCCATCCCCCACACACCCCCTCCTCCACACACCCTCCCCCCCATGCTTCACATGCCCCCCCTCCCTCACACCCCCCCTCCCCCACACACTCCCCTCCCCAAACAATATAAATATTCCACTCAAAGCAGTATCTTGTCCTTGAAATCTTAAAAAATCATTGTGAAAGCCCAAACTGAAACAACTCACCCATGTCATGTTGCTGTGATGTTCTCCATTTCCAACGTTGGAGAGCGTTAATATTCCAGATTCCCGTCAATGACCGCTCTTCAACAGATGCCACTGTTCCTAATGGCTTTAATAAATCCTGGCAACAGTTTAATTTAAAAAGAGTACACAAGCTTTATATAAAGAATTGGAAGGCAGTGTAACTCCTCTCTACATAATAAGTCACTAAGAATCTAAGATAGATTTTGAATTTCATTATCATTCTTGTTAGAAAATTTCAAAAACATTCTGTAATTTGGTGCATTATGACTGATGTGTATTCGTCCCTGCATCCATGTATCTTGAAGCACTGTGTATCACTTGCTCATGCTCTGTGTAAGAAAATGTATACAGAGCCATTTAATGATTTAGATTTGGATCTGAAATGACCAAGAGAAACAGAAGAAGGAATTACAAATAAAATGTGAAAAGATAATGAATAAAGATCAGCTTTGGAAGTAAGAAACCAGAACTCAAGTGGTAGTAGGGACCTATGAGACATTATATGCCTCACAAGGGTCAATCCTCCACTGAGATCCATCCTGATCAACCTTGAGCTGTCAACTCAAATTGGATATACCAATATAGTTTGACCATAACATTTCTAATGTAATTTTTAATTAGAAATAAAACTTTGAATTCTAGTGTACTTTGACCAAATGGGTCATAGACAGTTTACTCACTACATTCAAATGAAACCAGTTTTGTTGATTACATCTGACATTTCCTTAAAATTCTTTTCATTTTCTAAGCCTCAATATTATAATGAAGACATTGGTTTTGAAGAACTAATTTTAAAGTGTCAACCTCTGCATACAAGCTCATTCTCTGCTTTCATAGTGGACAGGAATGTCCTCAATACATCCCCTTTCTTAAAATTAGTGGAGATATAGCATTTAAACTTAATCCCGACTGAGTTATAGGAGAGCAGTGGGAGAAACATCAAGGTAATTACCTCAAATACATCTTCATCCTTTCCCCAATTAGGATAGTGGGTTATATGAACCACAACAATCTAACTGCAGCCAGCCAGGGAAATATTGAAATGTTTTCTGGGAATATTTCTCTCTAGTTTAGTTGAGAGATACAATATGGAAACAGGCCTTTCTGCCCATCTAGTCTGCGCCAACCAGAGATTATCCATACACTAGTTCTACCGTACACACCAGGGACAATTTACAGAAGCTTATTAAACCATAAACCCTTGCAGGTCTTTGGAATGTGGGAGGAAACCGGAGTACCCGGAGAAAACACGCGGTCATGGGGAAATGTACAAACTCTGCCCCAATGATCAGGATCAAACCCAGATCTCTAGCCATATAACCATAGAACAATTACAGCACGGAAACAGGCCATCTTGGCCCTTGTCTGTGCCGAACACTTACTCTCACCTAGTCCCATCTACCTGCACTCAGACCATAACCCTCCATTCCTTTCCCGTCCATATACCTATCCAATTTATTTTTAAATGATAAAAATGAACCTGCCTTCACCACTTCCACTGGAAGCTCATTCCACACAGCCACCACTCTGAGTAAAGAAGTTCCCCCTCATGTTGCCCCTAAACATTTGTCCCTTAATTCTCAAATCATGTCCTCTTGTTTGAATCTTCCCTACTCTCAATGGAAAAAGCTTATCCACGTCAACTCTGTCTATCCCTCTCATAATTTTAAACACATCTATCAAGTCCCCCCTTAACCTTCTGCGCTCCAAAGAATAAAGACCTAACTTGTTCAACCTTTCTCTGTAACTTAGGTGCTGAAACCCAGGCAACATTCTAGTAAATCTCCTCTGTACTCTCCCTATTTTGTTGTGTCGTGTCGTGTTGTGAGGCAGCAGCTCTACTGTTGCACTATTGTTCTGCCCTCAATGAGCCTCAAGTCACACCTGATAGAAGGATTTTAAATGAAGCAAATTATGGTTTCAATGATGAATCTACATATCACTACATTTTTTAACAGATTTTTAAAAATCGCAGGTTGAAGTTAACTTCACTCAAACATGGTTTGCATTGCAAGAGCTGCTTATTGTCACTTTCAAGGAAATTCAAACTATAGCTACGATGCTTTTATTGGTGAAAACTTAAGTTTAATTTAAAAGCAACATATTCTAGTTGTGCGTGCATCTTAAGTAAAAAAGCGTTACCACAAAAATGCTTAAAAATAAACAATGTGAGTATGTGCAATTAGTTTCTGGTCCCAATCTCCATTACTGCAAATGTCTTGGTGGCTCACACATATATACCGTAAAGGAAGGAATGTGAAAAAAATAAGAAAATAAAAATACGCGAGTGAAATGGAAAGAATGTTACACAACCTGTTTTGTTCATGAATGAATGAATTTTTAAGTTTGTAAACTTGTATGTGAATACTTGGCCAATAAACCTGTTTTGTTCATAGTTTCGTGCCGAGGGTGCAATAGCAGACTTACATGTCTGAAACATTAACTTGTGACAATTCACACAGAATTATTGTATAGATTTCCTGTAATACTTTTACATTGAAAAGTGACAACAGACCTTCAGGTTGACTCTCACTGGTTGGGATAGCACCGGATCTTCTCCCACCTCATATAAATGCAGAATTCTCAGCAGAACCCGACGGAAATTTGGCTGAGACTGTTTACCTTGAACTGGAGAAAAGTGCATTAGTGATTCTGTTTCAAAGATTAAAAACAAAACATAAAAATGGTTATTCCATTTTCAGAATGTATGAAAAATGTTACTGAGCACAGTAGAATCTTTGTGTTATTGGTCCAAAATTGATTAAGCTATTATGTGAAACAAAAATATAAAGACTTACATAAGTCTAATAAAAGATACTGGAAATGGAAGTGGATATTTAAAAAAAAGGCAACTAAATTGCCTGCTACTTTGTTGGTCTCTGTATTCCTAATAATTTGGAAAGCAGGACAGAAAATGCAAAATTAGGGGGTATATTTTTTGTTGTAAATTTTAACTTACCCAGCAACAACTAAAGCTGGCAGATAGACAATTGAAATTAAGCAGTTTACCTGAACTGGACAAACCATTACAGCAATCTCTAACCCATACATTTTGAATATTAGTTGATGGAATGATGAAGTTCCCTTAAATTGATTGCTTCTCTTTAATTATGTCAAAAACTTCATCCTTATCCAGATTTTGGTTTAATTGCTGAAAATTCATTGGTGTGACCAAATTCCTGAGGGAGGCGTGCCTATATAATTCTGCGCAGCCTTGCCATTTTATCTTGAGCTAACCCCATGGAGCAAGGAAGGACAGCAAAGTCCGTGTGTGAGCCATGTGACTGGCCTGCGTTTGTTTGGGTTTCTATAACCTTTTTGGGTTTATAGAAACATTAGAAAATTCGCAAACTTTGACAACAATATCCAGGTAATGACGAGACATGCTGGGGTCCAAACAATTTTTCAATGAACTTAAGATTACTATAAGCCCAATCTTCTAAATTCTAGAAGTATAAACCAAGATCCAGTCTTTCTTCATAAGACAGTCCTGACATCCCAGGAATGGTGAACCGTCTCTGCACTCCCTCTAAACATTTCCTTTCAGAATTAAAAGGGACCCTGTACAACTGAGCCAATTTCAAATCCCAATGAAATGCCACAAATAGGTTTTTGGGTACCCGCTAAGTGTTTGCAATACCATAATTTAGGAACCCTGTACATGGGACTTGACCACAAATGCTCGGAAATATTATTTGAATTCCAGCCTCCTTAAGATAAAAGTCCAACATTTTATCAACCTTTTCAAGTGCCATTTGTCTATTACTTTTAAACAATTTATGCTCTTGTACTCCCAAAACGGGTTTACAACTCAACAGCTCCTGAGTTCCCCACCTTTTAGAAAATACTCCTATTTATCCATCTTGGCTCCAAAATAGATGATCTTACACTTGACTACATTAAATACCAAACACGTTAGTTTAACTCAATCACTCAGTCTGCCATTGACCTTTTGCAACTTCCTGCCCCATCTACAATTATTTAATGACATTTACAAATGTGTACCCAAATGCCAAAAGCATTTTATTGGCTGTTAACTTCAAATTGTGAAACTCTTCATCAACTCACTGAACATGCAACACGTGAATAGACTACAAATTTGTAGAGCGGCTTACCTCGAGTAATATCTTCTAGGTGTTTCGTGTGGTTTGAATTGTATTGCCACCCAGGCACCGAGAGTGTGAGAAGATGAAGGTTCGATGGGAGAGAGAAAGAATTTGCTGCAGTCTCACCGTGCATTTTGTTTGATTGGACAAGCGCCACATTTCCTGTGGAATGGATCACAATATAACAAAATGATAGTAACGGTAAAAAGGGATTTTTTTGTTTTTGTTCATACAGTTCTTACCCATAACCATTCATTTTAAAAGACCAAGAAAAAAAGTCACAGGCTAGCTTGAACCAAAGCAAGAAACTGTATTACCAGACCACTGGTTGTATGGTTCGGGGCTGAATAAGTGCTGCGAATTATTTTATAGTTGCACTATTCAGGTCTCTTAAACTCTAAAATCAGCAATATTTTCATTTATCAAGAATGGTCAATGACAGCATCTATGCATAAAGTTTCTTTAATAGAAAATGTAAACTCAATTGCATTATACAGACTTTTTTTGGTTTGATTTAAAAGAAAGAATTGACATTACTGAATCAAAGAGCAGTAACAATCATCTCTAGGTCATTTTGTATCGCTGTGGAAACTTTATTGACCACATCCAATTGCGAGTCAGGCTGACGTGATTTCCAGTTTAGGAGTGCGTCAACGTGTTATTCTCCATGCCCACACTCTACCATCTGCAGCAACCCACTGCCCATGATTCTCAAATCTCAGACTTACCCTCCCCAACCATTCAGAACTTTTCCCTCATCCCAACTGCCCTCATCCCCTTCGAAATACAAGGACAGGTACCCATAAGCACAGCCTGATCTTATCTTCCGCCGCCGAACCAAAACTGCCAGTAACCAAACTTCCATTCCGTCAGATACCTGCTGAGGTCCCGATTCCTCCCACTCACTGCTGAGGGTGCCTGGTTCCAGTGTCAGTCACTCCTTCAAGCACAAGTCCATTGTGTGCAGTGGTGGGGCCCAGGACTTAAACAACTATTAGTGCCCTGTTACTGTGGCCATCCATCACACCAATTCGGATGCATTTACATTCCTGAGCCTCGATTGCTATTCAAAGGACCAGCTATCATTCTAGCTACAATAAATGTTGGGCATCAGGTGCATTGTTCCACGAGTGGTGTATGATCGCTAAAATGTACAGTTTTTTTACAACTCAAAGCACCAGCGATCTGGGCTCAATCCTGACCTCGGGTGCCATCTGTGTGGAGTTTGAATGTTCTCCTGGGTTTCCTCAGTTTTCTCCCACATCCCAACATATGTGTGGGTTTTGTAGGTTAATTGGCCTCTGCAAATTGCCCCAATTGTGTAAGGAATGGATGCAAAAGTGAACTTGTGTGAACGGGTGATCCTTGGTTGGCGAGGACTCGATGGGCCGAAGGGCCGATTTCCCTGCTGTATCTTGTAATCAATCAATTAATCAAAAAAGTGCGAGATTTAAAATTGACAAGTCTGTAGATCCACCATCTCAAATGATGAAAATCTGGGTATTTTCACGGCAGATTCACAGAATGACAATCCGTACTCAAAAGTCCATCGGAGAAGCATGGGCTGTGATAAGGTTGCTGCAACACACTTCATGCTTTTCCCACCTTCATCATCAACATCTGTCTGTACTGTCAGGTGGCTCACAAGATATGGGAAGTGGTCCATGTTTCCAAGGATTAGTTGTGGAGCTTTAATGGTGGAGGACGGTATTGCACAGCAGGGGCAGGTTGGTGCTGGGCCTCACCGTACAGATGTTGAGTGCAACATGGATCCTTCTCAAGTGCTTACTTAAAGGCAATAAAGAACAACAAAGCCTCAGGAACTGATCATTGTCCTGCTGAGGTTCTAGCATTCAGGCACAAATCCCCAACTGAGCTGCCCTTATTTGGGGGGGGAGTATATACCAGGGATGCTATAATTGTGAACAGCTTCAAGATGGGAGGCAAATCAAACCGAAGATACCACAAAAAGGCCTCCCCATTGTTTGCTGCAGAGGAAGTCATTGCCAGAATCCTCCTCAACCATCTCATCCCAGTTGCTGAAGAGAAGTTCCCTGAACTGTAATGTGGATACTCTCCTGGAGGCATGATGGCATGATCTTCACTGCATGGTCTCCATCTTCACTTGTTGCAGTTCCCCACTATTATAGACAGCCTCACTAAAGACTTGGCTTCCATCAACTAGGAGGAGCTGTGGAAAAACCTTCTCAAAATTCACCTCCACCGTAACTTTGCTTCATGATGGTATGCAAATCACGATCCTAACCAATGAACAGACCTGATTTTGGTGCAGTCTGGTATCTGGCAAAGCTGTGTCATCCCATACGCCCCATTATTTTTTTCCAACCTTTCCCAGTGCTCCAACTCGCGTCTGACAAACTCCCCATTGGAGTGAAACTATTTGACCTACGTAGCACTCAAGAACCAAGGTCACCCCAAGCATGGTCAGATGGTAAGCATCAACGACTGATAAGTTTATAGGAACTGATAGAAGCAGAATTAGGCCATGCGGCCCATCAAGTCCACTCTGATACTTCAATCCTGGCTGATCCATCTCTCCCTCTTAACCCCATTTTCCTGCCTTCGCCCCCATAAGCCGTGACATTACTGATCATTAATTGACCTCCAAAAGCTCACAATCCAAAATCACCTACAGTTGACGCTGTGAACAAACTCAGTGGCACATACCTGAGGTAGGCCCAAACGCAACGACTGGCCTGAACTCAAGTGCCATCCCACTCTGATACAAGGATGAAGTTGTGGATATTGAACCAAACATCAGCCAGAAAAGTGGACGTACAACGGAGGTGTCATTCAGTGTCAAGTTGTAGGCCAGATTCCATTCCTTGTTGTTCCATAATCGTCGATGAAGCATCATCTGTAAATATAACAATCTCTCAAGATTACAGAATGTAGCTTGCCGAGACATTCACAATATAACTAAGGCGACACAGTGGCAGATTTGCTGCCTTACAGCGCCAGAGATTCAGGTTTGATCCTGACTATGGTTGCTGTCTGTACAGACTTTGTACGTTATACCCGTGACCATGTGGGCTTTCCCTGGGTGCTCCGGTTTCCTCCCACATTACAAAGATGCGCAGGTTTGTAAGTTAATTAGTTTCTGTAAATTGGCCTTAGTGTGAAGCACAGAACCAGTGTAACGGTGTTTGTTGGACAGTGCGGACTCGGTGGGCCGAAAGGGCCTGTTTCCACACTGTATCTCTAAACCAAAAACTAAACTAAATTTAAGGTATCAATAAGTTTTGTGGAAGACAGTAATGAAAAAATGCTGCAGTATTAAAAATGAGGCAGAGGATTATCTTGTCCTGCACATTTTTACGTTTGATAACGCTACTCCGAAGCACCTCAGGATCCTTTGATATATTACACAGCTGTATAAATGAAAATGCTAATTTTGGTTACAAATGGATGGGACTTTGAAAAAAATATCCATTGTGCGGAACAATCAATTTCAGTTACAAATTTGAATCAGGTAGGTATCATATATAAGTTATTTAACATGGAGATTACATGTGCTCTACTTGTCAAATGGTGGCGGCTCAGGGAAGCTTACAAAAAAACGACCAGGTTTTTTCCATTCACTTTGCATTTATAGTCATACTGCACGGAAACAGGCCCTCGGCCCAATTTACCGATGCCGACCAAGATGCCCATGTCCCACCTGCCTGCGTTTGGCCCACATCCCTCTATCCCTTTTTATAAACCTTTACTGGTTGTTCTTCTCTCATCTACATAACTACAGACTCATTAATTTTATCTTCTATTATGGTCTTTGACATTAGAATAATTTATTTGTCAGTATCCAATGACTCCTCTTTTGTGGAAAGTGGAAATGCTTCAGTTTCAGAGCACAGTTTGCACATAAAGTTTGAAGATTAGTGATTGGACTCCCTAGTCTCCCTGCTGTTTCTACATGGACATCTTCCAGTTGTCATGAGTGGACCCTATGATCAAACTACCTCCATTTCTATCTATTTATGCTTTGTCTTTCTGCAATCATCTCCACGAATTGATCCACATTCTCTCCCCCTGCACATTTATACCCATTTCACCATCATTTGTGGTTCGATATCACATTTATAATTACCTTTTCATCTCCTGTAGTTGGATTTAATATTTGCTGATACAGCATGGAAACAGGCCCTTTGGCCCAACTCGTCCATGCTGACCAAGATGCCTCATCCAAGATAGTTCCATTTGCCAGTGTTTAGCCTAGATCCCTAAACATTTCTAACAATGCCTTTTAAATATGGCTATTGTACCTGCCTCAGCTACTTTCTCTGGCAGATTATTTCATACTTCCAACACTCCCTCAGGTTCTTATTAAATCTTTCTACTCCCACCTTAAAACTATGGCTTGATTCCCCTATCCTGGGGGAAAGAAAATCTGTTCATATACCCCATCAATCGTCCTCATGGTTTTACCCACCTCTTCAATATCACACTCAGCCTCCTGCACTCAAATGAATAAAGTCCTCGCCTGCCCAACCCCAACCCTGTAGCTCATGCTTTCAACTCCTGGCAATACTCTTTTAAATTTCTGCCCCTTTTTCCGCCTTAAGCCTGACTTATCATTTTTCATATTTTAACTGATTTATCAATTCCACTCTGCACCCTAATATATTTGATACTAAGATAGTTTAAATCTCCACAGTGCAGTATTTAACATGTCTGGAAGAATAATAAAAGTTCAATGTTAAGCCCCTTACATACTTGTTGGTCCAAAAATATAACCGTACATTGTTTTAGTAGCCCTAAAGTCATGCTTTTGTTTTTGCTATTCTTACTTCTTTTAAAACAACTAGAAAACCACGATGATGGTCTTGTTTAATCCCACTGTAGTATTGAGGGCACATTTCCAGTAAGATTATTACCATTACACTCACAACGTTTCCCAAAACACTCTTTATCTTAATTATTTTTCAATGTAAAGGACTTTGGTTTCAACGCGAGTTGATTTAAACGTGCTATATAAATAAAATTTACTTCCTTACCTAATCTGAATCTTATACTAAAAACAGCTTGATTTTCAGTTAATTATCGAGTTGTTTTACAACCCTGGTACTTTATTACATCTGTAAATTGCCTGGAATGTTATGCCCCTGTATAAATCTCATGGGTTCTAACAGCATGAATGAATGGCATTTAGGCAGTATCAGCTGCTTCTATTTCATTACAGGATTTTTCAAAGGCATCGTAATAGAATAGACAATAGGTGCAGGAGTAGGCCATTTGGCCATTTAAGCCAGCACCGTCATTTAATGTGATCATGGCTGTTCATCCCCAATCAGTACCCCGTTCCTGCCTTCTCCCCATATCCCCTGACTCCACTATCTTTAAGAGTTCGTTAAATACTTTTTTTTTTTTTTAAATCAGGAAGTGGCAAAAACAAAGTGGATGACACGATGAAAAATACACACCTCTATCTGCCCATCAGCTTGACTGGAAATACCATGTGCTCTGTCAGATAATATGATGAGCCTTGTGCCATTTTCTTCAATGTAAGCAGTCCTTACCAGAGGGTAGTAGTTCTGAAAAGCCCAAGGGGAACACATTAAAATACCTCAATTGCAATTTTCCGTTTCACAGTTTCTATTTGCATGTCTAATCCACACATTAGATCACAGCACAGTGCATATACAGGACAGAAAACAGAAAACACAGGTCGGGCAGCATCTGTGTAGACAAAAGTAGAGTTAATGTTTCAGAATGTGTTTCATTTTTATCTGTTTTCCAGAATGTGCAGTATTTAGCTTTTATAATTCAAAAGGGGAGGGATTATGATGAAACTGACCAGCTTTGTCTGCTCAACCCCCGCATCTTTACCCACAGCTACATGTTCTTCTTGCTGCACTGCAGGTCTAAGCAATTTAAAGGTGCAGGTATTTCCACACAGAGATTGGAGGGTGGATGGAATGAGTTGCCAAACGAAGTGGTTGAGTCGGGTACTGTTACAACATTTAAAATACATTTCGACAGCTAGATGTACAGGAAATGTTTAGAAGGATATCAGTCAAATGCAGGCAAATGCAACTGGCTCCAATCAGACATTTGGGTCAGCATGGGCAAGTTGGGCTGAAGGGTCTTTTTCTGTATAACTCTGTGACTGGCACAATGTAGGATGGTCCATGAGCAGCAACTAGTCCCGAGATGGTAAACCTGTTCCTTTGTGCTCCCGATGGCCTTTTGCCAGCTGTTTGCCGCCATGGGTTTTTTAAACGATCACCAAATTCATTATAAAGCAGCATGAAATCATCCAAAACGATTTTTCCTTTGAAAAATATTTTTATTTAATGCTTCTTGTGTTCAAAATTAAGAATCCATGATTTATTAAAATTTTTAAAAAAGACTGCCCATACCTTTAAAATCAAGATTGGTGACTGATTCAATTCATTATCACAACACCAACCATCTAGTGTAATGCTGAGGGGCCAGATGTGAAGTGCATCTGACCACCTGAGCTCAAAACATTGGTGTGCCAGTGCTCGTGCAGGAGATCAAATGTAACAGCATCTGACCTGCAGCTGGTTCCTGACCTCTGCATTGCAACACACAGCCAAATATGTCAAGGAACAAACTGACCAGTTCATCACACTTAAGTGGCAGTTCTCCACAGAATAATTTGCTGACATGCAGAACAAACTAATCCAATGTAACTTTAAATAACTCTTAAATTCCCATTAGATGACTCTACAGTGACATTCTGAACAATGGGGTGTGACAGTGCAAGGGTGGGTCTGCAGGAAACCAGTAAAAAAACATTGTTAGAACTCTGATCTACATCTAAAACTAGACCAATTGAATCCAAAAATATGTTTAGTTCAGTTCAGTTTAGAGATACAGCACGAAAACAGGCCCTTTGGCCCAGCGAGACTGCGCCGACCAGCGATCCCCGTACTTAGCACTATCGTACACACGAGTGACAATTTTCAAATTTTCCAAAGCCAATTAACCTACAAACCGTTGGAGTCTTTGGATTGTGGGAGGAAACAGGAGCTCCTGGAGAAAAACCACGTGGTCATGCGGGGAACGTACAAACTCAGTAGAGACAGCAGCCATAGTCAGGATTGTGCCCGGGTCTCTGGCGCTGTAAGGCAGCAACTCTATTGCTGCGCCACAGTGCTGCCCCACATGTTAATAATCTTAACATGTATTAAGATTTCTCAGGCAATAGAATGATAAATGGTGATCATTCTCATTAGATGGCATAGTCAACAAGATATATTTACTGTCCTTTGCACCATGTGGATATTTACATGTGAAGATATGCAGACTGTATGGAATATATGTGGCATAATATTAGTTTTTTCATATAGAATTTAACTGGCAATGTTTGGACACAATCTAAGAAAAAATACCATGAAACCTACACCAAACTAACTCGCACACATTCATATAAATTTTAATTATTTCCAAGCAAAACAATGAACAAAATCCAGAAGTTCTGTTATAGTTTTCTCAAGGTTGTACAAATTCCAAGTCTTCGTCAATTTCACCCTGAATACAAATGGAACATAATTAAGTGTACTTACTCTGGCCAGCGTATTGTAGGAGTAGTTCTTATACTGTCTCTTCATCATCTGGTAACCATTACTGTCAGTGAAAATGGTCCTATCTGTTTTCAGATCTGTAGTCATCCTTAAAATCGCTTCCCTGTTCAAATCTAATGGCCCAACCATATACTCCTGCTCAACTCTTCGGCACAACAGTGATCCATCATAACCTTTTGGAACGTTATACATCCTTGTGAATATTGCATATTCGTAATTATTTGCCACGGCAGAATTATTGCTGTGTAAAACAATGTCATTGGTATCTTATGATCTTATTATTATTTGGATGTCAACTTCCCGCTGTCACAAAATGAGAATTTGCAAATAATGGACAGTTCACTGATGAAAAAAATCTGATGCAGTCAGCGATTTTCTCACATCTGAAGAGCACGTTTGTTTCAATCACATAATTGAGCCCAGGAATAGAATTAAGAGGTAGGGCAGACTCTTAAATATTTGGCGAAAAATAGGCCATTCTGTTCCTGGAGATCTGGAATGATCTTCATTGACAAATGAAAACAAGTGATTCAACACTTCGTTTTATAAGCTAGATCTCTCACCCATCTATATCCCCTATTATGTGCTCAACTTCCTCAATGCGAGAAAAAGACCATGAATATAAACCAACAAATTATGCTTATGTTGAGATAAACCATTTCAAAAATGAAAGAAAGAGTGCAAGCGTACAGATATTCCTTCAATTGGTTTTTCTCCTTTCTTGGGGACTGATCAACCAGGCTGGTTGTAGATTAGGAACTCAATGTGCGGGGCTTTTAGAAATGAAGCTCGTTTACTGAAGATAACTACTTCCATTTTGATTTTGGCTAAGCGTCAAGCCCCGTACAATTTGTGCCTCAGAGTCAGATTGTTGTGATCATGTCCCACTTCAGGATAGGGGAAACAAATGTATGCTAACACATTGTGGCAGTACTGTGGTACGGTGGTAGACCAGTTAGCACTGCTGCCTCTGAGCTGCAGCAATCCAGCTTCATGCCTGGCACCCCAGTGCTGTATATTCATCCTGTGATTACTACATGCCTACTTACCTTGGACATTTTATTTTTCTCCCACGTTCCAAAGAATGCGCTGATACTGCCTACTAATATAGGCAGAACCAAATGGTTGCCATTGGGCATGTGGGAGAGAGATAATTGTGGAGTTGAGAGGAAAATAAGCAGGGAGATGAGACTGATGGGATTAATCTACTGTGAGCAGGCATGGCCCCTATCGGCCGAATTCATCTGTGTCCCAATAGGTTAATAGACAGAAAGAATGCTTTATTGATAACAAAGATAGACACAAAGTGCTGGCATAACTCAGCGGGTCAGGCAACATCTGTGGAGAATAAGGATGGGTGACGAATCGGGTCAGGCTGAAAGTCTGGGGGTGGGGTGGGGGCGGGTTGAAGAACTAGAGGCGAGAGAAGACATGGAGCAATCAGGAACGGCCACAAATGACCTCAGGCAGGGCAGTTTGCTGGCTAGGGGTGATCTCAAAAAGGGTACATTGTGGTAAGCTGTTAAACGATGTAGACGAAGGGGCTAAGAGGGGAGGGGAGGGAGTAAGTAGAAGTCACTTAAAATTAGAGAATTCAATGTACGTACTATTGGGTTGCTGTTCCACCAATTTGCGTTCGGCCTCATTGTCGCAATGGAGGCCCAGGAAGGAAAGGTCAGATTAGGAATGGGAAGGGGAGTTGAAATGACTCGCAACCAGGAGATCCCCTAGAATTTGTTAGTTTTCAGCGAAACGGTCGCCAAGTCTACGATTGGTCTCGTACAGGATGGCAATGCTCACATTTGTATCAAACCTTAAACTGAGACTGCACTGCCTTCTGTAATAGTTGCAAATGATCTCAGAGCATTATTGAAGAGGCAACATCATGTTCTCCGTCTCGCAACCAACAGTTAGCCTTTTAACAAACAAAGTTTCATACTCCGTTGATTTCCTGCATAGCCAAGTTTGTTCTATATTGGGTTTTTTTTAAATAATTTCTCATTCTTAACTGTAAAATCATCACAAAAGATTCTTGCATTTCAATATACATACCTGTAGAAGTACTGCCTAATTTCAGTGACAAGATTTCCTTTAACTAGTTCCATTCCAATAGACTTCGACACAGACACTGCTGGTCCATTTGCTGTGAATACGTAATTATCGGAGATTGGGCCCTTTTTGATGTCTCCGTTAGCACGGTACTCCAAGAATTCCTGCTGTATCTTGATAGTCTTCTGGGAGGATCTGCCATGTGCAACAAAGTCAACTGGTATTACAAAAATTGGGTGATGGAATACAGCAAAGAAATCTCAATTCCCAGCAAACACTTTCTCATGGGATGGACACAAATGCTGGAGTAACTCATCAGAGATGCTGCCTGACCCGTTGAGTTACTCCAGCATTTTGTGTCTATCTTCAGTATAAACCTACATCTGTATTTCCTTTCTAGACTTTCTCATAGGAATTGGCAATATTGTGCATTTTGCAACAGCAAGACACACATTGAAATTAACTCTAAGTGTTCAGTATGAATTCATGATTTATTGCATGTGGATTTTTTCTAATACAAATCAGTTTCAGCATTAAACAGAAAATTTAAATTCAGCATAAGAACAACTTTTCTACAAAATGTCTGTTTATGATCTGGGAAAAAATCCCTTTAAAAAAAATAGTCCTGGAAAGAACCAAAAGCAAGAGTCTGCATCCTTGGTTGGGGTGGATGAAGATGGGGTGTGGGTAAACAATGAAGGAACACTCGTGAAAAAAACAGTGCTGGTGAGAGTGGTGAGTCAATGTTTCACCACACAATGAGCCAACAACCAGTCATGGGACTGCCAGAGCAATATTCAGCAGTGCCTGAAAACTGGCACTAAATTCCTTCATGTTAGGAGTCAGATTGAAGTCAGAGATGTTAATTCAGGGGGTCTGCGATCAGGAAGCGAGCGGGTAAGATCATCTCTGACCCCTCTCACCCTGGCCACAAACTCTTTGAATCACTTCCCTCTGGAAGGCGACTCCGGACTCTCAAAACTGCCACAGCCAGACATAAAAACAGTTTTTTTCCACGAGTAGTAGCTCTACTCAATAACCAAAATTCTGTAGCCTCTTTTTGCTCTGGTATTTTATTTAATTCAAATTTAAAATGTGTTATTATTAATGTTTAATGTTTTATGTGTCATTCCTAACTGTCAATCTATGTTATGTACTCACTTGCGGGCGGAGCACCAAGGCAAATTTCTTGCATGTGAATACTTGGCCAATAAACTTATTCAATCATTCATTCATTCAATCATGAAATTAGGGGTGATCGGTGGGAATGGTTCAGTGGGCTGAGCTGGGTGGAGAGTGGAAGTGAATCATACATGTCTCTCACAGAAATTGTCTGGTCAAATTTTGATAGACAATTTGGCTGAAATCTTTGCAACATCTATCGATTGGGTCAGAACAGTGGCGTAGCGACAGAGCTGCTGCCTTACAGCACAAGAGACTTGGGTTCGATCCCGTCTATGGGTGCTGTCTGTGCGGAGTTAGTATGTTGGAGGCTGCAAGGTGACTTGGATAGGCTGGGTGAGTGGGCAAATGCATGGCAGATGCAGTATAATGTGGATAAATGTGAGGTTATCCACTTTAGTGGCAAAAACAGGAAAGTAGACTATTATCTGAATGGTGGCCGATTAGGAAAGGGGGAGATGCAACGAGACCTGGGTGTCATGGTACACCAGTCATTGAAGGTAGGCATGCAGGTGCAGCAGGCAGTGAAGAAGACGAATGGTATGTTAGCATTCATAGCAAAAGGATTTGATTATAGGAGCAGGGAGGTTCTACTGCAGTTGTACAGGGTCTTGGTGAGACCACGCCTGGAGTATTGCGTACAGTTTTGGTCTCCTAATCTGAGGAAGGACATTCTTGCCATAGAGGGAGTACAGAGAAGGTTTACCAGACTGATTCCTGGGATGTCAGGACTTTCATATGAAGAAAGACTGGATAGACTTGGTTTGTACTCGCTAGAATTTAGAAGATTGAGGGGGGATCTTATAGAAACTTACAAAATTCTTAAGGGGTTGGACAGGCTAGATGCAGGAAGATTGTTCCTGATGTTGGGGAAGTCCAGAACAAGGGGTCACAGTTTAAGGATAAGGGGGAAATCTTTTAGGACCGAGATGAGGAAAACATTTTTCACACACAGAGTGGTGAATCTCTGGAATTCTCTGCCACAGAAGGTAGTTGAGGCCAGTTCATTGGCTATATTTAGGAGGGAATTAGATGTGGCCCTTGTGGCTACAGGGATCAGGGGATATGGAGAGAAGGCAGGTACAGGATACGGAGTTGGATGATCAGCCATGATCATATTGAATGGCGGTGCAGGCTCGAAGGGCCGAATGGCCTACTCTTGCACCTATTTTCTATGTTTCTATGTTCTGCCTGTGACAGCGTGTTTTTCCCCAGATGATCCCTTTCCTCCTACATCCCAAAGACGCGCAGGTTTGTGGATTAATTGGCTTCTGTAAATTGTCCCTCGTGTAGAACTGGTGTACGGGTGATCATTGATCAGCGCGGACATGGTGAGCTGAAGGGCCTGTTTCCATGCTGTATCTCTAAACTAAACTTGACTCCATCTCATCTTACTCTATACTGAGGGGGGGGTTACAGAAAACACACAGCCTGTGTTACAATTTATAGACCATTTGATCAATGTGAAGCTGGCTAAAGTCAACCAGGTAGGCAGTAAAGGGCATTGAAATAGTGAAGAGTGATTGTATGTAAATACTGATGGACACAAATGAGGGCAGGATTAGAACTACCAAATTTTTTTTTTAAGTTTTTAGATTTAGATAATGAAACACATTTTTGGGATGGGAAGTGCGTTGTTTTACAAATGCTTCATGGAATAGGTTTTATATTGTGCACCAAATTACTCACCACACCACATGCCAACCATCAATGTTAATCATAATTACACAACATAGAAGTTGCGAAGGATAAAGCCTGATGTTATCCCGTTTTATGTGATTCCAGAAAGAAAAGATCATTATCACGCACAAAATCAGATTCTGAATTACATTTGGCTTTTAAAGCACATTCGAGTTTGAATGAAGGAATCCAATTTATTTTCTTAAGCCAGACTGCATGATTATTACCTGTCAGTGATGCTGTGCAGCAAGTTTGTATCCTCATCGAACGTCAAGAAATAGCACTCATTCATCAATTGGAGTAGTCGACCGCCTTGGTTTCTCAACTTGCGTACCAGTTTTCTGTTGAATGCAATCACTCTCCCTCTGTATGAGGTTTGTCCTTCTGAACACTGGCCATCTCGTCCCTTGGTGCAGGTTGAATTTTTTGTTTTTACTATGTACCTATGATAGCCGAGTGCATCCAGCCTTACAAGAACGAATAGGTCAAAAGTGCTGTTTGAACCCGCAGACTTTTGAATCTAGATCGGAAATGGAAAATTATATCATTTTATTATTATTTTTTTTTAACAAGAGCATGGAAAGAGGTCCTACGGCCCACTGAGTCCACACCGACCATTGATCATCTATTCACACACTATTCACACACAAGTGAATGAGCACAAAGCTGCCAGCCCCGATGGCATCCCCGGGCGTGTGCTCGGGGCATGTGCTGGACAACTATCCCTGGTCTTCACTGACATTTTCAATCTGTCACTGGCCCAGGGTGTTGTCCCTACTTGCCTCAAGACCTCAACCATTGTGCCAGTGCCCAAACAGTCAGCTTCAGGGAGTCTCAATGACTTTCGCCCAGTGGCACTCACCCCCGTCATCGCGAAGTGCTTTGAGCGACTGATCTTGGCTCACCTCAAATCCAGCCTCCCTCCCACACTGGACCCCCATCAGTTTGCCTACCGGCCCAACAGGTCTACAGAGGACGCCATATCTGCGGCCCTACACTCTGCCCTGACCCACCTGGACAATAACAACTCCTACATCAGGTTGTTGTTCATCGACTTCAGCTCCGCATTTAATACTGTCATCCCCGCCAGTTTGATCACCAAACACAGCGGACTTGGCATCACCACCTCCCTCTGCAACTGGACACTGGATTTCCTCACCAACAGACCCCAGTCTGTTAGGATCAACAACCTCACCTCCTCCACTCTAAGGGCTGTGTGCTCAGCCCTCTCCTCTACTCCCTCTTCACCCATGACTGCGTCCCTACGTATGGCTCCAACGCCATCATAAAATTTGCCGATGACACCACGGTGGTAGGACTGGTCAGGGACAATATCAGGAATCAGCCTACACCTGACAACCTGGTGTGCCAACAATAACCTTGTCCTCAACTCCAAGAAGACGAAGGAAATCATCGTTGACTTCAGGAAGACCAGAGGTGGCAGACATACCCCCATCCACATAAACGGGACTGAGGTGGAGCGCGTCTCCAACTACAAATTCCTCGGGGTACATATATCAGAGGATCTGTCCTGGTCCCTCAATACCACCAAACTGATCAAAAAGGCGCAGCAGCGCCTCTACTTTCTGAGGAGGCTTAAGAAAGTTCACCTGTCCCCCCAGATCCTGTCCAACTTCTACCGCTGTACCATCGAAAGCATCCTGACCACCTGCTTCACGGTATGGTACAGCAGCTGCACCACAACTGACAGGAAGGTGCTGCAACGGGTGGTGAAAACCGCTCAGCGCATCATCGGTGCCCCACTCCCTGCCATGGATGCCCTCCACCGCAAACGGTGTCTGAGGCGGGCCGGGAAAATCATTAAGGACTCCTCTCACCCTAACCATGGACTGTTTGCTCTCCTCCCATCAGGGAGGCGGTACAGGAGCCTCAGGTCTCACACAAGCAGGCTGAGGAACAGCTTTCTCCAAAATACCATTACCCTGCTGAACTCACAGGCCCAACGCTAGCTATCTTTTATACTCTTTTATCTGTATGTATTTATTTGTCTATGAACTAGTCATCCACATTCTACATATTGTTTTAACCAGTATTTTTACTACTTTGCACTCTGATTAGATGCTAAACTGCATTTTGTTGTACCTGTACTTGTATTTGTGCAATGACAATAAAGTTGAATCTAATCTAATTTCTATGTTATCCAATTTCGCACCCTGCCACTAGTAGAAACATTCTCTCCATATCCACTCCAGGCCAAGGTTTCATGGCAAAGTACCTTAAGCTGAATGAAAATAGCAAGCCAAATACATAGCAAATTCCCACATAGCAGGTTCCTATTATCTTACAAATATAACACCAGCCTGCTGGGCAGACCTCTCCATCTTACCGTGAACAACTCATTTTATGGATCAAGAAGCTTAATATGGAGATTCCTGCCCCCATTAATCCATGTCAACTCAGCCTTACAAAGAAACTCCATTGGCCTACACATCACTCCCTGCCTTCTCTTTGAGTGAGTACTGCTGCTGCTGCCTGACCTGCTACGTTGTTCCAGCACGAGGGCAGCACAGTGGCGCTTCAGTGCCACAGACAAGGGTCCAATCCTGACCTCGGATGCTGTATGTGTGGAGTTTGCACATTCTCCCTTTGACCGTTTCCTCCGAGTGCTCCATTTCCCTCCCACACCTCAAAGGCATGAGGGCTTGTTGTCTGCTTATCTGCTTCTTATCTGCTAATTATCTGCTTGAGTTTCAAGGTCCCATTGACAGCTCTGAAACAAATGACCAGTTTACTGATGCTTGTCGAAATTGGTTGAGGTTTGCTAAGATACCAGGAAAACATTCCTTAAATGCTTCAAACAGTGCGCCATGCTGTTCTTCACATCAAATCAGGCATGCAAAATCAAGCCAGTATTACAGTCCTTAAAGCAGTTCACCCACGACTGAGATGATGTACTCAGATCACGAAGTGGAGCTTGACACGCTTTCATGTGACTCAGTTGTAGGAGTGCCATTACTGGCAATGTGACTCAAGGATTTTACTTGCGTGAATGGAAAACAAAGGATCATACTTTCCGAGATGGAATACACCTTAAAATGAAATTTGTGTTCCAGTTTTCTCTCCAGATTTACACAATAGAAATACTGTAGATTGGTTACTTTACTTTCTCTTCTTTTTGGATTTGTTCTTTCTGTTCTTTCTCTCTCATTTCATCCTTCCCTTCAACTTTATATAGTAACCAATCTACAAATACGAACCTAATTTATCAGAGGTTTTGCGTAATTTACGAGATGACTTGTCGGAATCACAAGGCAGTGCTCCTAACAAAAATGTTAAGTACCTGCGATGGTACAGCGTTTCCCAAGCCGTCATACACGTTGACCATTGAATAAGCAACAGTGACGTTAATAACCGTCGTGATGTTCCATCCAAGGGGATTGTAAACTGTGATCTGTAAAGAGTCATCCTCTTTCAGGAAAGGAAAACAAAGAACGAGTCAGACTTTCGGAACCAGTGTGAACACAGCGACTGAATGTTGTTCATTACAGATTAAATTTAAGTTTTACTTTTAGAGATACAGCGCAGAAACAGGCCCTTCCGCCCACCGGGTCCGCCCCGACCAGCGATCACCGCACATTAGACTCTCTAGAATTTAGAAGATTGAGAGGGGATCTTATAGAAACTTACAAAATTCTTAAGGGGTTGGACAGGCTAGATGCAGGAAGATTGGTTCCGATGTTAGGGAAGTCCAGGACAAGGGGTCACAGCTTAAGGATAAGGGGAAATCCTTTAAAACCGAGATGAGAAGAACTTTTTTCACACAGAGAGTGGTGAATCTCTGGAACTCTCTGCCACAGAGGGTAGTTGAGGCCAGTTCATTGGCTATATTTAAGAGGGAGTTAGATGTGGCCCTTGTGGCTAAGGAAATCAGGGGGTATGGAGAGAAGGCAGGTATGGGATACTGAGTTGGATGATCAGCCATGATCATATTGAATGGCGGTGCAGGCTCGAAGGGCCAAATGGCCTACTCCTGCACCTAATTTCTATGTTTCTATTAACACTATCCTACACACTCTAGGGACAATTTTTACATTTACCAAGCCAATTAACCAACAAACCCGCATGTCTTTAGAGTGTTGGAGTTAAATGTTGGTTAATTATCAACAATTATTTTCAAAAATTACCAACACGAACCAAGTCGGGTGATAATTATAAAGTTATCATTATGTTTACCATGTATATATATTTTCTCACTGTGCCGATGAATTTGAATCAAAAACAACTGTTTGTACCGAAGGTAGACACAAAATGAGGAGATCAGACAGCAACTCTGGAGAAAAGCAATATAGGTGATGTTTCGGGTCGAGACCCTTCCGTCAGCTTTCTTGACACATTTGTTCATGTTTTATTTAACCCAGTTAACACTATGTAGAAACATAGAAAATAGGTGCAGGAGTAGGCCATTCGGCCCTTCGAGCCTGCACCGCCATTCAATATGATCAAGGCTGATCATCCAACTCCGTATCCTGTACCTGCCTTCTCTCCATACCCCCTGATCCCTTTAGCCACAAGGGCCACATCTAACTCCCTCTTAAATATAGCCAATGCAATGGCCTCAACTACCTTCTGTGGCAGAGAAATCCAGAGATTCACCACTCTCTGTGTCAAAAATGTTTTCCTCATCTCGGTCCTAAAAGATTTCCCCCTTATCCTTAAAATGTGACCCCTGTTCTGGACTTCCCCAACATCGGGAACAATCTTCCTGCATCTAGCCTGTCCAACCCCTTAAGAATTTTGTAAGTTTCTATAAGATCCCCCCTCAATCTTCTAAATTCTAGCGAGTACAAACCGAGTCTATCTAGTCTTTCTTCATATGAAAGTCCTGACATCCCAGGAATCAGTCTGGTGAACCTTCTCTGTACTCCCTCTATGGCAAGAATGTCTTTCCTCAGATTAGGAGACCAAAACTGTACGCAATACTCCAGATGTGGTCTCACCAAGACCCTGTACAACTGCAGTAGAACCTCCCTGCTCCTATACTCAAATCCTTTCGCTATGAACGCTAACATACCATTTACCTTCTCCACTGCCTGCTGCACCTGCATGCCTACTTTTAATGACTGGTGTACCATGACACCCAGGTCTCGTTGCATCTCCCCTTTTCCTAATCGAGCCACCATTCAGATAATAGTCTACTTTTCTGTTTTTGCCACCAAAGTGGATAACCTCACATTTATCCACATTATACTGCATCTGCATGCATTTGCCCACTCACCCAGCCTATCCAAGTCACCTTGCAGCCTCTGAGCATCCTCCTCACAGCTTACACTGCCCCCCTGCTTCGTGTCATCCGCACACTTGGAGATGTTGCATTCAATTCCCTCGTCCAAATCATTAATATCTATTGTAAATAGCTGGGGTCCCAGAACTGAGCCCTGCGGTACCCCACTAGTCACTGCCTGCCATTGTGAAAAGGACCCGTTTACTCCTACTCTTTGCTTCCTGTCTGCCAGCCAGTTCTCTATCCACATCAATACTGAACCCCCAATACCGTGTGCTTTAAGTTTGTATACTAATCTCTTATGTGGGACCTTGTCGAAAGCCTTTAATCCATTCAATTTACATAACACCACTTCCCGGCTAACCTGGATTTCACTCAGTTCCTCCATCTCATTTGACCCCCGGTCCCCTGCTATTTCCGGCAGATTATTTATGTCTTAGTGAAGACAGAACCAAAGTAGTTTTTCAATTGGTCTGCCATGTCCTTGTTCCCCATGATCAACTCACCTGTTTCTGACTGCAAGGGACCTACATTTGTTTTAACTAATCTTTTTCTCTTCACATATCTATAAAGGCTTTTGCAGTCAGTTTTTATGTTCCCTGCCAGTTTTCTTTCATAATCTATTTTCCCTTTCCTAATTAAGCCCTTTGTCTTCCTCTGCTGGACTGAATTTCTTCCTGTCCTCTGGTAGGCTGCTTTTTCTGGCTAATTTGTATGCTTCATCTTTTGTTTTGATACTATCCCTGATTTCCCTTGTTATCCACGGATGCACTACCTTCCCTGATTTATTTTTTTGCCAAACTGGGTTGAACAATTGTTGTAGTTCATCCATGCAGTCTTTAAATGCCTTCCATTGCATATCCGTCAACCCATTAAGCATCAATTGCCAGTCTATCTTGGCCAATTCACGTCTCATACCCTCAAAGTAACCTTTCTTTAAGTTCAGGACCCTTGTTTATGAATTAACAATGTCACTCTCCATCCTAATGAAGAACTCAACCATATTATGGTCACTCTTGCCCAAGGGGCCACGCACAACAAGACTGCTAACTAACCCTTCCTCATTACTCAATACCCAATCTAGAATAGCCTGCTCTCTCGTTGGTTACTCTACATGTTGGTTTAGAAAACTACCCCGCATACATTCCAAGAAATCCTCTTCCTCAGCACCCTTGCCAATTTGATTCACCCAATCTATATGTGGATTGAAGTCACCCATTCTAACTGTTTTACCTTTGTTGCACGCATTTCTAATTTCCTGTTTGATGCCATCCCCAACTCCACTACTACTGTTAGGTGGCCTGTACACAACACCCACTAGCGTTTTCTGCCTCTTAGTGTTTCGCAGCTCTACCCATATCGATTCCACATCCTCCAAGCTAATGTCCTTCCTTTCTATTGCGTTAATCTGCTCTCTAACCAGCAACGCTACCCCACCTCCTTTCCCTTTCTGTCTATCCCTCCTGAATATTGAATATCCCTGGATGTTCAGCTCCCAGCCTTGATCACCCTGGAGCCATGTCTCCGTGATCCCAACCATATCATAGTCATTAATAGCTATCTGCACATTCAACTCATCCACCTTATTACGAATGCTTCTTGCATTGAGACACAGAGCCTTCAGGCTTGTTTTTACAACACTCTTACCCCTTATACAATTATGTTGAAAGTGGCCCTTTTTGATTTTTGCCCTGGATTTGTCTGCCTGCCACTTTTACTTTTCACCTTGCTACCTATTGCTTCTACCCTCATTTTACAACCCTCTGTCTCTACGCTCACATTTAAGAAACCCTTTCCCTTTAACTCCATCCTCAACAATCCCATTCGACTCCCCACCTCCCTTATTCAGTTTAAAACCAACCGTGTAGCAGTGGCAAACCTGCCTGCCAGAATGCTGGTCCCCCACCTGTTAAGATGCAATCCGTCCCTTTTGTACAGTTCCCTCTTACTCCAAAACAGATCCCAGTGATCTAAGAATCTAAATCCCTGCCCCGTGCACCAGTTCCTCAGCCACACATTCAGGTCCCGTATCTCCCTGTTCCTGCTCTCGCCAGCACGAGGAACTGGAGCAAACCAGAGATAACAATCCTGGAGGTCCTGCTTTTCAACATTTTTCCAAGCTCTCTAAAGTCACGCTGCAGAATATTCATCCCCTTCTTTCCAACATCGTTTGTGCCGACATGCACTACCACTTCTAGCTGTTCACCTTCGCCCTTGAGGATTTTCTGCACTCTGTCCGTGACATCCTGGATCCTGGCACCAGGAAGGCCGCACACCATCCTCGAATCACGTCTGTTGCCGCAGAAACCCCGTCCGTACCTCTCACAATGGAGTCTCCCACTACAATGGCGTTGCCTGACTTTGACCTTTTTGGTTTTGGCTCAACAGCCCTATTCGCATCGCAAGCCAGTCCGCCGCTCAGTGTAAAAACATCTTCTGTCCCAACAGCTTCTAAGCGGGTGAACCTGTTCACAAGAGGTACAACACCCGGGGACGTTGGCATTCCATGCTTCCCTCCCTTTCTCACTGTCTCGCACCTTCTCTCTTCCAGTACCTTAGGTGTTACAATCTTACTGTAGGACTTGTCGAGGAACGACTCCGTTTCTCGGACGAACCGGAGGTCATCCGCTTGCTTCTCCAGTTCCCCAACACGGTCCTTCAGGAGCTCGACCTGGATGCACTTGTCACATTTGTAGCAGCCAGAGGCACCAGCGGTGTCCTTGACCTCCCACATACTGCAAGCATCGCACTGAATCAGCTTGCCTGACATCGCCTTCTTTCGTCCCTCCCTCTCCGGCGTTTTGCGTAGCCTCCTCTCCTAAGACTCTCGAGCCAAAGACTCACACTTTTCTCGCAGGGCACTTCCCTCACAAGGCCGCTCCCTCACTGCCGCTCCCAAAGAGCAGTCTTGCTTATATTGACGGATAAATTGCCTAATTTACCAATTTACAAACCAAATTCCTCAGTTTTCAACTGTTTTCCCCGCTTTGACTCACTTCTCTCCTCCCACGGGCTAGAGCCAATCAGTGTTTTCTCTTGCTAATCTTCTCCTGCAGTTGCTTCCAAATCTTCAGCAGCTCTGAGTAAAGTTTGCCTGTGCTTTGCCTCTCCTTTTCAACTGTACTTCTGCCCACTAAATATGTAAAACTATAGTTAACATTCAGGGAAACTTTTTTTCTTGTTTATGGAGCCACTCATACCTCTATTTCTGGTGTCTTGACTGTAAGGAAGTGGATCATCAAGTTTATTCTTTCCACCATTAAGTGCTTCTTGCAATATGGCGGCCATTAATAGTTTCACAGCACTCATCCCACGCAATAGGTGGTCCATGTACATATCTCTCACTTTGGGTGATTCTGTCCCAGTTACACCATCATGATGTTGAACCTAGTGTAGAAGTGGTTACATTTCGATTAAATTAAACAGAAATGTGATTTTTAATGAAAAATATACCATTTACCATTTTTTAAATTTTCATGTTGGGAAATTGTGCAATTAAGCACACATTCCAAGGCACTGCCACCAAATGGCACATATTTTCACCTCGTCAGCATCTTAAACCTTGTGGCCAAATGTGTGATAATATTCTGTAAAGCTGTTAATGCAAGTGCTAAATTGTAAAAGTTCCACTTTGTACTTAGTCACTAATTGGTTTGCAACAAAAGGTGGTGGATGTATGGATCAAGCTGCTGGAGGAGGAGGTTGAGGCAGGTACTATTGAAACGTTTAAGAAACACATCTAGACAGGTACATGGATAGGACAGGTTTAGAGGTAGATGGGCCAAACGCCGTTAGGTGTTTATAATCTTTCAATATTTCAGTGTTTATAAACTCCAATATTTGCCGTTTTAATGTTGATCTATGAGAAGAAAGCTGGATTGGTGTACTCCATATAGCACCTCTGCAATGGCTTTTGAGAGACGGGAGTGCCTCAACTGAGATGTCACAATCCTGCACATTCAACCCTTGCAGCTCTAAGCAGTTGACCACAACAAGGAGGAACTTCTTAAATCAGAGGGTGGTTAATCTGTGTTAATCTGTGTTAATCTCAATGCCACAGAGGGCCGTGGAGGCCAAGTCAGTGGGTATTTTAAAAGCAGAGATAGACAAATTCTTGATTAGCACTGGTGTCAAGGGTTATGGGGAGAAGGCAGGAAAATGGGATTAGGAGGCACAGATCAGTCATGATTGAATGGTGGTGGACTCGATGGGCCGAATGGCCTAATTCTACTCCTATAATTTGGGAACTTGTGAACAGTCATTAACCCACAGACAGTGACACTTTCATATGATCTTACACTCAGTCGCTTTAGGCTGTAGCCATTCAATACTAACACCTGTAAGACACCTGTAAAATACTAGCCTGTAAGACACTTCCCAATATCCGATTACTTAACTTGTGTATTGCTTGGCAAGGGACTGAATTCCACAATCACAACTTTGAGCATTCAGGTGGCGCAGTTTGACTGTTGTTGAAAATCAAATTATAATAATCTTACACATCACTGTTTTCACTTAAAATGAAATGAATGATAATTTATTGTCACATGTGACATGTCACAGTGAGATTCTTTGTTTTGCATACACAAGTATGCAAAGAGTTGCAACAAATAGGGAACCAACAGTTACAAAGTATTCCGTTTAGTTCCCAATGGCCCCCACTTTGTTCAAACACACATATCAATGCATTTTCCAAAACTTTACAGTTAAAAGATGGTAGCAAAGTACCATAAGTTTGCAAATGACATGTCATTTGAATCTCAATTCAATTAGCACCTAGTAATTAACTAAGCACCCATTATATTCTATGCTATCATTTGACTGTACTTACACCATATAATTAAAGTAGTTTTGTGAAAACAGGCAAGTGTAACAGTTACATGGCATTAAAACACAATTTGTATTGTATTGTATTGTTTAAAAGACATTTAGACTGGTACATGGATTGGAAAGATTTAGAAGGATATGGGCCAAACGCGGAAAGGTGGGACTAGCGTAGACGTGGCATTTCGGTTGGCACGGGTGTGGGACATTTTTTGTGGAAATGAAAATGTCAGATGGAATTTTCGCACACTGTAAACATTGTATATATTTATTACTTGGACAGGGGCCACAGAGTGGCACGGGTGGGGGACTGTTTGGTGAAATTTGACAAATGTAAAAAAAAAATTGTACTGGAAAAACTTGTATAGTCTCCGAAAATGTCGGATGAATTTTGTTTCTTTGAATGGTTCAGGAATTGTATATATTTATCAATTGAATAAAGTCTATTTTGAAATTTAAAAAAAATTGGGTCAAATGGCATGTTTTCATGCTCCATGGCTGTTTCACACAGTAATTTTCTTTGAACCACTGGCACATTTTCAGTCTTCCATATTCCTTAAGAAAATTTACCATTCCCCTTCTCAAATGATCACGATCACGAATGCCATTGTCATTAATTTGAGAAGGGTTCCGATCTAAAATGTAGTCTGTTCATTCCCTCCATAGATTCTGCCTGACCTGCTGAGTTCCTCCAGCACTTTGTCTTCTGCTCAAGATTCCAGAGCCTGCAGTTCCATGAGTCATTATTTCCCATCAATCTCTTTTATAAAACGTATCTAATTTTGGTTATATTAAATATGTCCCGCTTGATAGCAAATGAGGAAAAATACTGGTGGAAATTCAATTATTAGACTTTAGACTAAAGATACAATGTGGAAACAGACCCAACGGCCCACCGAGTCGGCACCGACCAGCGATCACCCCGTACACACTACCACATCCTACACACTAGGGACAATTTACAATTCACAGAAGCCAATTAACCGCATGTCTTTGGTATGTGGGATGAAACTAGAGCACCTGGAGAAAATCTACGTGGTCACAGAGTCAGGATGATACCCGGGTCTCTGACGCTGTAAGGCAGCA
Organism: Leucoraja erinaceus; assembly: GCF_028641065.1. NCBI lineage: Eukaryota > Metazoa > Chordata > Chondrichthyes > Rajiformes > Rajidae > Leucoraja > Leucoraja erinaceus. Next base: position 125,197,049 of record NC_073377.1, on the reverse strand, counting down.
AATCTACTACTGTGCCACTTGCTGGATACACAAATAGTAGCAAATGCATGTTGAGTCCAGCTTTTAAAATAAGTTACACAATCTGTGCATGTGATTTAGGCTGCACTTCTGCCTCACAGCTTGCTATAAGTTTAGTTCAGTATAGAGATGCAACGCAGAAACAGGCCCTTCGGCCCACCGAGTCCGCGCCAACCAGCGACCCCCTTACACTACACTATCCGACACATTAGGGACAATTTACAATCTTTACCGAAGCCAATTAACCTGCAAACCTGTACGTCTTTGGAGTGTGGGAATAAACCTAGCGAAGACCCACGTGGTCACATGGAGAACATACAAACCACGTACGAACAGCACCTGTAGTCAGGAGCAAATCAGGGTCACTGGCTCTGTAAGATATCACAATGGCAGGCAGTGACTAGTGGGGTACCCCAAGGCTCAGTACTGGGGCCCCAGCTATTTACAATATATATTAATGATCTGGATGAGGGAATTGAAGGCAATATCTCCAAGTTTGCGGATGACACTAAGCTGGGGGGCAGTGTTAGCTGTGAGGAGGATGCTAGGAGACTGCAGGGTGACTTGGATAGGCTGGGTGAGTGGGCAAATGCTTGGCAGATGCAGTATAATGTGGATAAATGTGAGGTTATCCATTTTGGTGGCAAAAACAGGAAAGCAGACTATTATCTAAATGGTGGCCGATTGGGAAAGGGGGAGATGCAGCGAGACCTGGGTGTCATGGTACACCAGTCATTGAAGGTAGGCATGCAGGTGCAGCAGGCAGTAAAGAAAGCGAATGGTATGTTAGCTTTCATTGCAAATGGATTTGAGTATAGGAGCAGAGAGGTTCTACTGCAGTTGTACAGGGTCTTGGTGAGACCACACCTGGAGTATTGCGTACAGTTTTGGTCTCCAAATCTGAGGAAGGATATTATTGCCATAGAGGGAGTGCAGAGACGGTTCACCAGACTGATTCCTGGGATGTCAGGACTGTCTTATGAAGAAAGACTGGATAGACTTGGTTTATACTCTCTAGAATTTAGAAGATTGAGAGGGGATCTTATAGAAACTTACAAAATTCTTAAGGGGTTGGACAGGCTAGATGCAGGAAGATTGTTCCCGATGTTAGGGAAGTCCAGGACAAGGGGTCACAGCTTAAGGATAAAGGGGGAAATCCTTTAAAACCGAGATGAGAAGAACTTTTTTCACGCAGAGAGTGGTGAATCTCTGGAACTCTCTGCCACAGAGGGTAGTTGAGGCCACTTCATTGGCTATATTTAAGAGGGAGTTAGATGTGGCCCTTGTGGCTAAGGGGATCAGGGGGTATGGAGAGAAGGCAGGTACGGGATACTGAGTTGGATGATCAGCCATGATCATATTGAATGGCGGTGCAGGCTCGAAGGGCCGAATGGCCTACTCCTGCACCTAATTTCTATGTTTCTATGTTTCTATGTACCGCTGTGCCACCTCAGTTGGACTTTTTTTTTAAGTGATAAATTTGGTATATGTACATCCCAAGAAAATACTGTAATAATACTGTACCTCTGATACTGCCCACCTCAGTTGCTGAATTTTCTCAAGAGCCCATAATTTATCAATAGATCCCAATGGGTATCTCAAGAGATACAAAGTGAAAAGCGATTCGCAAGCATAAAGGAAAGAATTTGCTCCCCGGGCCATTCCTTTAAGTATGTTCCGAGAGGCATAAAATCCAGACCAGGCCTGAAATGGTTCTGAAATCAGACAGGTAAAATATGTCAACATTATCCATTGCCAGTAAAAATATGTACATGCTTTCTTGTAAAGTTTTAATTTACAACGTGGAAAGAATTCATCGATAATGTGTATCAATTGACAAATAAAAATGTAATTATGAAAACAAAATGTTCAGGGTAGTGCATTATTTCTGCTGTAACACACTCTGTTCGGCAAATGGTTACAATCTTGGCTCTTTCATGCAGTGCAAACGAGGAGAAACAACCCACATTCACAGGAAGCACGTGAACGCGGGAATAACGAGCCTCATTACTTATCTCAAGAACAAATCAAGTATTTTCAAGTGGGTCAAGGAAGGCAACTCTTGGGGCCAACATTTTGATGTTGGATTGAGTCAAGCCAAATCTATTTGGTGTTTTGATTATATGTTTACCTACAAGTAGGGATAGAGCGCGCATAATGGCTCAGATAGGAGGTTCAATCCTGATCACTGGCGCTGTCTGTTTGAAGATTGTATGTTCTCCCTGTGACTGTATGTGTTTCCCCCAGATTCTCTGGTTTCCTCCCACGTCCTAAAAGACTGTATGGGTTGACCGGTTAATTGGCTGCTGTGAATTATTCCTTGAGATAGAATCTGGGAGTAGTAAATGGGAATGTGGGGAAATAGATTACAAGAAAATATGTCGAGGAATGACACCGCTTCATGAGCCAACATAGATTTGATGGGTCAAAATGGCCTCCTTCCATTCAAACGGAAACATAAAATATAAAGTGATAATCCTGGTCTTGTTTATCTTTAGTTGTATGAACTAGCTGGTCATTGCATTACACTAACAACTTGTCTGTGTGTATCAATGAGAAGCAAAAAGAAAATTAACACTCAGCAAAGTTACAGTTTTACATCCTTCCCATTGCTGGAGCTTGTATATCTGTTGGACAAATACGGCACCAGGCATGAGGACTGCATCCTAGTAATCCCCACTTCCTCCACTGGACCTAGCAGCTGTTTTCATAACTGCAACAACTGCGTACTTTGAACCATGATGGAAAATCAATGCAGGAAATAGTAAAGAGCAAGAATGTTAACGTTTAGAAAAATGAATGCTTGGTTTGGCAACTGCTCTGTCTAAAGTTGAGGATGTAGTCCAATCCATCACACCAATCAGCCTTCACTCCCCATCGACTCAATCTACTCTGCCTCAGGAAAGCAGCCAACATATTCAAGGACCACCAATACCTCGGTCATTCCATCTTCAGGCAAGGTATAAAAGCAGGAAAGCAAGTACCACAAGATTAAGGAACAGCTTCTTTTGCTTTATTGGACTATTGAATGGAACTCTCACAAGCCAAGTGTATAGTCCCGATCTCCTAACCTACCTCATTGTAGCCCTTACACTTGTTTACTTTATCTGCACTTTCTCTGTAGTTGTAACACTATATTCTGCACTCTTTGCACTATTTTTTTCCTCTCTGCACTCTCTTCTACACTTCTATATGGGTTGATAGTACTCATGTAGAGTATGATTTGACTGGGTAGCACATAGGACAAAGTTTTTCACTGTATCCCATGCACATGACAATAATAAATCCATACCAAAGTGGGCAATTTGACATGAACTGGAACAGACGGCACATAGTGATGCAGAGTATAATACCTCAGACCTTCAAATACCTCAAAAGCTCACCACAATATTTCAAATCACCACCACCAGCAACACATATTTCATGAAAAATGTAAAATAGGGACTTTTTTCGCAGATTGAAAGATACAGCATGGAAACAGGTCCACCAGCTCACTGAGCCCATGCCGACCATCGACCACCCATTTACACTAGTTCTATGTTATACCACTTTCCCATCCACTCACAACACACCAGGGGCAATTTTACAGAAACCAATTCGTCTGCGATACTGCACGTCCTTGGGACGGGAGAGGAACCCGATATGGTCACGGGAAGAACGTGCAAGCTCCACAGTGACAGCACCTGTGATAGATTATATGTTTGAACTGTGGATTACTTTGACTGCTTTCAGGCAATTAGTCCGGAAGACTAATCGGTCAAAACAGTGTTTGGTAGCATAAATTCAAATTGTGTTTGGTGGCACAACTCAAATACAGTCAATCATAATTGGAAACCACCAGTGACCTTTAATACAAATAATCACCCTCACCCCACAATCCCTTCCTGATCCCAACATGCACTCTATGCACTTTGCGCAAGCCCAGAAATTTCACATTAATTAGTTATTTTCATGGATGACAATAAAATTTGTCCACTCTCAAAAAATGGGCTGCTATGAATAATATTTATGCCTCCATTTCACAGATACTCTGGAGCAGTCCTCTTCACATTGCAAAACCAAAACGTAACCAAAAAACACAATACAAAGTGCTGGAGTAACTCAACGGGTCAGGCAGCATCCTTGGAGAACATGGATTAGTGACGTTGGGGGTCAGGACATTTCTGGGGGATATAGTCTTACGATAAGGAAAAAGTTACTGATATGAAAAGACATTTATTTACTGAGAAGTTTGCAATTCTTCTGATTTTCTGCCATAAAGAGCAAGTATTACTCAGCCACTTAGGACAAAAAAATAGACAAAAACATTCACTGACTTTAACATTTCTGCATCCACTAATTAGTCTCACAATTTGTTTCCTTTGCAAGGCAGAAATAAAACATTTCTCACAACTTAGTTCATGCTATTAGAACGAGCTGGTGTTGAGAGGGCACAACAGCTCCCTCTACAGGAATTAGAAGGGTTCAGCAACAGCATCACACAGCAAGAAAGATCGGAACCAACTCTTATGTTGGAAGGAACTGCAGATGCTGGTTTAAACCGAAGATAGACACAAAATGCTGGAGTAACTCAGCATCTGGAGAAGGATCCCGATCCGAAACGTCGCCTATCCATGTTCTCCAGAGTTGCTGCCTGATCCACTGAGTTACTCCAGAACATTGTGTCGTAAACTTCAGGTCGTTGCCGCATTTGATATGTTATCTGATTCTCCACAATAACAAGAGTTGTTACACACAGTCTTAAAAATAATTTGTTTCCGCCAATAGTTGTACCAGATGAGTAAGGAAGAAAGTCACGACTCTTTCGGGTGTCCCAAGTCAGGTTTGCATTGTGAACCGCCTGAAAATATTCACTCAATGTTGCATACTGTACTGTAACTCCAAATTCACGTCTATGTTGGTTGACATAATCCATTAATGGATCCATATTCTCAAATTGCATGGAGGCATTAAAAAACTGCTTGTCACAGCCCTGCAATCAAAACAAAGGCAAAGGAAAAAAAATAAGTGGTCTCACATAAACTGACAGCATCATGAAGCAGAAACTTGTACATCTAAACAGGACTAGGTGTGGAGAAGATTTCCGAGGATGTTGGCAGGACCTGGGGGACTGAGCTGCAGGGAGAGGATGGGCAGACTAGGATTTTATTCCTTGGAATGTAGGTGGCTGAAGTGTGGTCTTATGAACTTATCTTACAAAGGTGTGCATAAAACCATAAGGGGAATGAATAGGGTGAATGTTCGGAGTCTTTTTCCAGGGTATGGGGAATCAAGAACCAGAGGACATAGATTTAAGGTGAAAGGGGAAAGATTTAATCCTGACAGGCAACATTTTTTCACCGAGGGTGGTGGGTATGTTGAACGAGCTGCCAGAGGAGGTAGATGAGAATGGAACAATAACAATATTTAATAGAAATTTGGGCTGGTACATGGATAGGAAAGGTTTAGAGGGATAAGGACCAAATGTGGACAAATGGGACTATCTTAGATTGGCATCTAGTTTGGCATGGACGAGTTGGACCAAAGATCATGTTTCTGTGCTGTATCACTCTATGACTTTATTTTTTTTACAGCCTAATGAGCAAGTGGGATTGCTGTTGTGATGTTAATGTAGACGAGGAGGAAATGCAAAGCCAAAGAGTAAGCCCTCAAGAAAACCCTACGTAAGGTGGGTGGTGAAAGGTTGGGATGGCAGTTGCAAGGGTGAGACCATCGTAGCAGAAGGAACGACTGTTGGTGGTGAAAAGATAAAAGTGTAAGCCAGAAGCAGTGGGCTAAACGTGCATGCGAGGACATTTAACTGCAGGAAATTATTGATATAGAACCATGGAAGATGACAATAATGGCTATGAATTTCACATGCAGGTCCTCCTCAGGATATGACAGGACTCTGTTCCTGCTAACTGTTTGTAGCTCGGACAGTTTGTAAGTCGGAATGGCGACCCCACACCAAGTTCCCACACAGCAGCTGCCCTGCAGCAGCCAGCAAAGCCATCCTGTCGGTCTCCCAAACACTCTCCGTGTGCGCAGTCTGTACATACATTGTATTAACATAGAACATATCACAGTACAGCACAAGAAGAGGCCCTTCGGCCCACAATGTTTGTGCCAAACATGATGCCAAATTAAACTGATCTCTTCTGCCTGTACATGATCCATATCCCTCTATTCACTGTGCTTACATACGCCTATCTAAAAGCTTGTTAAACGCCACTGTCGTATCTGCCTCCACCACCCACCCTGGTGGTGTGATCCTGGCCCCACCATTGTTAATAAGTTGGGGAGGAAAGTACCAGGACACAAATAAGATGTCAAAATCAGGTTACGGACGTAGGTAGTTGTGGTCATGAGTTAGAGATGCCGTTTACAATGGTTGGCCATTGGCTTACCAAGAGCAAAATATGAACTCCTGCAGGAGCTCTGTGGGTCAGGCAGCATCCGTGAAGGCAAAGGCATCATCGACATTCAGGATGGAACCGGGTGGAGAGGGAGATGATGGATTGATGGAGTCAGCTGGGGGTGGGCTGAGGCAGCAGGCAGTGGCTGCCAGATTATAGGGAGGGGAAAGAAGAGGGACACATGGAGCCATGTAGGCAAAGGTAACAGAGGGATAGACAGAGGCTGGAAAGTGACCAAATAATCATTTTATGTTCCAGGACAAATCAAAATAGGTCGTACATGGTAAATGGTAACAAATTGAGGAATGCAGTTGAACAGAGGGATCTAGGAATAACTGTGCATAGTTCCCTGAAGGTGGAATCTCACGTAGATAGGGTGGTAAAGAAAGCTTTTGGTGTGCTAGCCTTTATAAATCAGAGCATTGAGTATAGAAGCCACAACAGATCAACGGTGGATGCGATCTCGCTGGCCCTCCACTCCGCACTGGACCACTTGGACAACAAAAACTCATATGTCAGGCTGTTATTCATTGATTACAGCTCGGCATTTAACACAATCATCCCTTCCAAACTGGTTACCAAACTCGCAGAACTGGGTCTCTGCGCATCCCTCTGCAACTGGATCCTCGACTTCCTCATCCACAGACCACAGTCTGTTCGTATTGGTGGAAACGTGTCAGCCTCGATAACAATCAGCACAGGAGCACCTCAAGGCTGCGTGCTCAGCCCCCTGCTGTACTCACTCTATACCCATGACTGCGTAGTGAACCACAGTGCGAACTCCATCATCAAGTTCGTTGACGACACCACTATTGTGGGGCGTATCACTGATGGGGATGAGTCAGAATATAGAAGAGAGATTGAGCAACTGTTCATATGGTGCCAGCGCAATAACCTGGCCCTCAACACCAGCAAAACCAAGGAACTGATTGTGGACTTTGGAAGGAGTAGGAGGGGGACCCACAGCCCCATTAGATGGTTAAAAGGGTCAAGAACTTCAAATTCCTGGGCATGCACATCTCTGAAGATCTTTCCTGGTCCGAGAACACTAACGCAATTATCAAAAAAGCTCATCAGCGCCTCTACTTCCTGAGAAGATTACGGAGAGTCGGATTGTCAAGGAAGACTCTCTCTAACTTCTACAGGTGCACAGTCGAGAGCATACTGACCGGTTGCATCGTGGCTTGTTTCGGCAATTTGAGCGCCCTGGAGAGGAAAAGACTACAAAAAGTAGTAAACACTGCCCAGTCCATCATCGGCTCTGACCTTCCTTCCATCGAGGGGATTTATCGCTGTCGCTGCCTCAAAAAGGCTGGCAGTATCAACAAAGACCCACACCATCCTGGCCACACACTAATCTCCCTGCTACCTTCAGGTAGAAGGTACAGGAGCCTGAAGACTGCAACAACCAGGTTCAGGAATAGCTACTTCCCCACAGCCATCAGGCTATTAAACCTGGCTCGGACAAAACTCTGATTATTAATAAGCACTTTCTGTTATTTGCACTTTACCAGTTTATTTATTCATGTGTCTATATATTTATATCATGTTATATGGACACATTTATCTGTTTTGTAGTAAATGCCTACTATTTTTCTGTGTGCTTAAGCAAAGCAAGAATTTCATTGTCCTATACAGGGACACATGACAATAAACTCACTTGAACTTGAACTTGAAGTTGGGATGTAATGTTATAATTGTACAAGGCATTGGTGAGGCCAATTCGGGAGTATGGTGTACAATTTTGGTCGCCCAATTATAGGAAGGATGTCAACAAAATAGAGAGAGTACAGAGGAGAGTTACTAGAATGTTGCCTGGGTTTCAGCAACTAAGTTACAGAGAAAGGTTGAATAAGTTAGGTCTTTATTCTTTGGAGCTCTGAAGGTTAAGGGGGGACTTGATAGAGGTCTTTAAAATGATGAGAGGGATAGACAGAGTTGACGTGGATCAGCTTTTCCCTTTGAGAATAGGGAAGATGCAAACAAGAGGACATGACTTCAGAATTAAGGGACAGAAGTTTAGGGTAACATGAAGGGAACTTCTTTACTCAGAGAATGGTAGCTGTGTGGAATGAGCTTCCAGTGGAAGTGGTGGAGGCAGTTTCGATTTTATCATTTAAAAATAAATTGGATAGGTGCATGGATGGGAAAGGAATGGAGGGTTATGGTCTGAGTGCAGGTAGATGGGACTAGGGGAAAATAAGTGTTCGGCACAGACTTGTAGGGCCGAGATGGCCTGTTTCCATGCTGTAAATATGGTTATATGGTTACAGTGAAAGGAGAGGCAAGGAGATGTTGAAAATATCTTGGCTATGGAAAGGTGTAGCACAGGAACACCACAGGAGATAATTTGTCCCCGTGTCTATCAAATTGTACAACTCCTTCCCCTCTGTCGTGGGTAGACCGACTCCCACACCCCCATCTTTGCACATCCTGGACTTTTTCCACTCAATAATTTAATTTCATGTTTGTTACATATTTGCCGTGCAATAACTGGTCGCTTAAATTTTGTTATTATTATAATGCACGACACTTTCAATGCCTTGTAACTGTATCTTGGTGGGCAGACCAATTTCGCTCTGGGATAAATCAAGTTCTATTATATCGTATTGTATGCTCTTGGAAAAGATAGATCAATGAAGACATGGAAGTTGAACTCAAACCATGTATGACATCAACGTTTCTCTACTGGACTTAAACTAGAGGTGACAGCTTGGCTGACAGAAGAGTCAACACAGTGGGTGTAAAGGACTTGAGAGGAACCAAAACAACCTCCCTCATTTTTCTGACATTTAGTGAGCGGAAGTCACAATTCATCATGTTTTGTCAGACACTGTTTCATCAATTGAGTGAATCAAAGTTGTAAATGTCAACATAACATTCGTGAGAATGACTGTTTAACACCGAGAAGGTGGAAACCAGACGACAGAAATTAGAGTGGGGTGGAAAGGGGAAGAATTACACTTCTTCAGTTACTTCAATGACCTCCCTTCCATCGCAAGGTCAGAAGTGGGGATGTTCAATTCATTTCACAACTCCTCACCGAATGAGACACCACACGCCTGCATGCAGTAAGGTCTTGGACAACATTCAGGTACCAATTGACAAAGTGTAGAGTGGCAGTCACGTTCAACAAGGCAGAGTCAAACCACCTGTCCTTAGCAAGGCAAGGCCTCGGTAAGGCCAGCAGCATAAACAAGGATGAGTCACACCCTGGCCACTTCCTCTTCTCCCCTCTCCCATCAGGCAAAAGGTATAGAATTGTGAAAACGCACACCTCCAGATGCAGGGAAAGTTTCTTCAAAGCTGTTATCAGGCAACTGAATCATCCTACTGCAAACACAGTGCTGAACTACTATCAACCTCATTGGTGACCATCAGACTATCTTTGATTGGACTTTGTTGGCTTTACCTTGCATTAAACGTTATTCCCTTATCATGGATCTATACACTGTAAATGGCTCCATTGTAATTTGTATTGTCTTTCCGCTGACGGGATATCGAGCAACAAAAGCTTTTCGCTGTACACGTGACAATAAACTAAACTGAACTTAGCAATCAAAAGCAATAATCGTTTATTGGTCCCCACCAGCAATATCCTCGGGGTCATTTAACTGGACCAGCTAGATAAATACAGTGGGTGCAAGTGCACACCAAAAACTGTGCATTCTTCAGTGAATGACTCTCCTACAGATACCCCCAGGCCTTTCCACCACATAAAATACACTCTACTCTCCAGTGATCTGGATAGGTGTGGTACTAACATGTCACAAAAAGCTCAACCTTAGTCAATCAATCAATCAATCAATCAATCAATCAATCAATCAATCAATCAATCAATCAATGTTTTATTCATCACATACACAATAAAGCTAGAAGCTCCGCAGACCGTGGCTTCAGGCTGCAACAGTCCGCGGCAGCACTCCCTTCTGGTGACCCCGGCAAGGGCTCGCTCGCTCCGCGATGAAAAGTCCACGCTGAGCCCGCTGCTGAAACTCCGGGCCCGTCTCTGGGAAAGGCCACTCCAATCCACGGTGTTAGGCCGCGAGGTAGGCAACATGGAAAAAGTCGCCTCTCCATGAAGGAGGCGACCAAAAGCCGTTCCCCCTTACCCCCCCTCACCACCGCCCCACACAAGACACACCAAGAGACATTACAACAAACATTTGGACATACGAAAACGAACAAAAAAAGTAGAAGTGACTAACACGTTGCTGGCAGTGCAGCCGTCTCACAGAGCCCCCACCGCCACGCAGGACAAAGCAGTCCACTTTGTTGACAACCCCATCAAACACCCTAAACACTCTCTCCCTCCATATGCTGCACACAGTGGCTGCTGCATATGTATTTTACAAAATGCTCTGACGTCCTTCATCAACATGACTCTGACAGCTTCTCCCAAACTTTCAATCCCTTACAACCAAGGTGGACAAGAACAGCAAATGCAGGGAACACCAGCAACTGCATGTTCTCCTCCAAGCCAGACAGGATCCTGACCTAGAAATATCTAGTCTGTCCTTCATTAGAACAGAGAATAGCATGGCAGAGGAACAGGTCCTCAGTCCACAGTGTCCATGCCAAACATAATCCCAAGTTAAACTAATCACCTCTGTCTGCATGTGATCCAAATCCCTCCATTCCTTGTACATCTGCCTATCTAAAAGGGTCATGTGCAACTAGAGTATCTACTTCCCCCAGCACCCCTGGCAGTACGTTCCAGGCACCCAGCACTCACTGTGCAAAAAAACCTGCTCCTCACACCTCCCTTAAACTTTGCCCTTCTCACCTCAAAAGCCCTGCCCTACTGTACGAGTTCATTCAAAGTGTTCTCCTGAGTTTGCCCTGATTCAAACTCGGAGATTTACGATAATGGCCGCTCGTCGGTACTCGGGGCTCTCGTGGACATTTTTCAACATGTTGAAAAATCTTCACGAGTCTTCCCGAGCTTACCGCGTTTCCCGAGTACCTGCCGTTAGCGTTACGAGCCACTAAGAGACGTCCCCGAGCTCCGACGTACCCGCTACGTACATTCTACGTGCTTACCACGAGTTTGATTTTTTTTAAACTCGGGAGAGCTCTTGAATGAACTCGTACAGTGGGACGAGGCCATTAATCTCTGCTCCTCAGTCTTTGGCATTTCCACCCAGAAGATTCTGCCTGTCTATCCTATATATGCTTCTCATAACGTTATTTAATTCTATCAGATCTCCCCTCATCCTTTGACACTCCAGAGAAAATAATGTAGGTTTGTCCATAAAACAAAACGCTGAAGGAACTCAGCGTGTCAGGCAGCATCTTTGGAGAGGATGGATAGACAATGTTTCGGGCTGTGGCCCTTCTTCAGACTGATGGAGTAAAAGGGAAAAGGGACATGAACTGCCAAGCTGGAAAAATTATGTGAACTGCTAAGGCCAAAACCACGTTGATAAACCCAAATAATCTCCTTTTCTAAATGTGAGTAAATCCTATCTTAAAATGTTCTCTCCAACAGCTTCCTTCCTTCTTCCCGTCTGAAACAAAGGAATAACATCGACTATTTTCTAGTCCTCCGTGGCTACAGAGAGATAAATACCTTCATCAAGCCCCTATGCAATCTCCTCTCTGGCCTTTTTCAATAATGATGGATATATCCCAGAGGCCCTGGGGAGTTACCCAGCAAACACTTTTCAAGAGATCCAACACGACATCCCTCTTGGTTTTAAACTGCCCAAACATAGCAGCATACCACACACATCTCATTATTTGCCATGCCCTGTAACAAAATTGTTTAGTATCTTGCCTACATTCTCTGATTCGAAGCATAAATTCCCTCCTCTATTCTTGTTGTCTTACTTTATTTCCAGGTACCTTCTTGTTTTTAATATATGCATGTAAAGGATGTAATTAATACGACTTGCTAAGGACATTTCATGCCTCCTTTTGGCCCTTAGAAATTCCCCGCGAGTTTTTTCCTGCTTGTTTTATGTTCCTTCAAGGTCAAATCTGATTTCATCTTCCGAAACCTTACACATGCTTCCTTTTCCTTTTTGACCAAAGTTACAACCTTGGTCATCCAAGGTCCCCTTACCATGTCATCCTCATCCCTCCTCTTCTCAGGAACATGCCAGTCCAGAATTCTGATCAGATGGACTTTCAATGATTCTCACATGTTAGATGTGGACTTGCCTAATAACAACTGCTCCCAATTTACTCTCCCTAGCTCCTTCCCATTAAATGTTGTCATCTGGTTTACCCCAATTTAATACTTCCCCCCATGGTCCAAACATCTTCATTAACATCTGTCTTAAAACTTATGGAGAATGAAAAAGCTTTCCCAAAAATCTTCAAGTCACCTGGTCAGCCTTGTTTCCCAATACAACTTCTGATCAGGCCCCTCCTAGAGTTGGACTACCCACATACAGTTTTAAGAAACACTGTCACTGGGCTTAAATCTTTGAACTCTCTCTCCAGTAGTCCTGTGGGAGAGTACTTTCACCAGAAGAGCGGCAATGCTTCCAAGAGGTAGCATCCTACCCTCTTCTCAAAAGTAATATGGGATGGACAATAAATCTGCCCTCTCCAGTTGTGCCGCATTCCCAGAATCAAATAAAAATCACAGCACTGACAACGCCACACCAGAATTACATAAATGCAATACATTTCTCACTGGTTACAATTCATAAAATTGTATTAAACATTCTGATCCAAATCTATAAATAAGTCACAATGCAACTGACTGCACGCCAAATACACATGAATTATTCAGCATTTTGAAATAACATTCATCTTGTTTCTATATTGCAGGACTTACCCACGGCCACAGAACATGATTGGATTTGAACCAAGCTGCTCTCTGCTTAATGTTCGCTACCATAGTCTCAGCATAGGCTCGAATTGTTTGACTGGTCACTGGGAGACTCATATTAGGATAAATTCCATTCTTCGGTGGGTCAGGAAAAACAGCAATTCCATTCCAAAAAAACCCAGATCTATGGCAAACCATGGCAAAAAAAAAGTTATATAATCCTTCTCTCTGAATTGATCAACAGTAAAATATTCATCTTCATCCGAATGACAAGACCACATAACACTTCATATGTTAAACTATAAAAACAATGAGTATCATGGCTGTTTATTGTGTAATCAGCGCACTGCAATAGCAACAAAGCACAATTACAGCCAATGTTGCAGAATACCATGTATTTGGCAACAATCAAGTCAAAAAGGATGGGTTGCTAGTTCTAATGCATAATGACTACAGCAGAAGAACATGAACAGCCCAGAGCAGTGGTCAATGGCAAATCAAAAACATGTAGAATAACAGCTAAATTATTAGCTGGAGACACAGTTTTCCGTGGGCATTCTAGAAATTTCAACATGAACGGTTACAAGTCAAGCGCAAAAATATTGGAATGAAGAACTGTAGATGCAAGTTATATCGAAGTTTAATTTAATGAGACAGGAGGTTTAGTTAAGTGGGAACAGGCCCTTCTGCCCACTGAGTCCTTGCCGGCCAGCGATCAGCTGTACACTATTTCACTCCCACACACTGGGAACAATTTACAGAATCCAATTAACCTACAAACCTGCACCAGAGCACCCAGAGAAAACCCACGTAGTCACAGGGAGAACGAACGTACAGAGATCACCCATGGTCAGGATTGAACTGGGGTCTCTGGCGCTATGAGGCAGCAACTCTACCGCTGTACCACTACGCCACCCAAAACCTTGCAGTAAATATCCAATGACATTTAGTGATTGGCTTCCTGACAGGATTTAATGTTTGCGTGATCACAAATATCCTGTTGAATTACTCCAACACTTTGTGTCTCTCAGTAGTGTGGGAATTTGGTGCAAGCCTTGGTGAAGAATTCAGCTGAAGGATAAAAAACATTTGCCAAGAAAATATTTCAAGAGCAGAATATTTGTGATCACCACAATATTAAATTCTGTCAGAAAGCCAATCATTAAATGCCATTGGATATAAACCGTTCACAAAATTACTTTGGAAGCTTCACCCAAATTTACAATTGTGCCCTTGAGTGGTCACAATGACACCCAAGTGTACACAGATGGCACATTCTTGGACATTCAGTTTCAAATGAGTGTCTCTCACATAACCTGCAATAATCATGCAGAAAGTGTAGGAAGGAACTGCAGATGCTGGTTTAAACCGAAGATAGACACAAAAGGCTGGAGTAACTCAGCAGGACAGGCAGCATCTTTGGAGAGAAGGAATGAACCTTTCTTCAGGGTCTCGACCCGAAACGTCACCCATTCCTTCTCACCAGACATGCTGCCTGTCCCGCTGTGTTAATCCAGCTTTTTGTATCTATAATCATGCAGTAGGCAGCCCTTGACAGAGACTGCATACTTAAGGAGATCTGCCTGATAAGTCTGAGCAAGTGAATCTTGGAGCCACCTGCTGGTAGATCACCAACTTCCCCGACGACCATATGTGGTCCCAATAGTAACATCTGCAGGAGCAGCTAATCTCCACCCTATCAATATCTACCACACAAGACACTAATCTACCATCAAAGTGAATATCCTTCTCATGGGGCTGTCCCACTGTATGAGCTAATTCAAGAGTTCTCCCGAGTTTCCCCCGATTCGAACTCGGAGAATTACGGTAATAGCCGCTCGAAGGTACTCGGGGCTCTCATGGATATTTTTCAACATGTTGAAAAATCTTCACGAGTCTTTCCGAGCTTACCGCGTTTCCCGTGTATCTGCCGTTAGCATTACGAGCCGCTAAGAGACGTCCCGAGCTCCGACGTACCCGCTCCGCAGATTCTATGTGCTTACCACGAGTTTGATTTTTTGTTTAAACTCGGGAGAGCTCTTGAATTAGCTCGTACAGTGGGACAGCCCCTTTATACCCAGATTTACAGGCATTTAACAGTGATACAAATTCTCAGTTTGAGCTGCTGTTAGAATATTGCCAATGGGGCAACTGAGTTTTCAGATTTTATCTATTCTACAGTATCATCTTTGACTTGTCTATTATACTTTCATTTAATGTTTAAGAAGGAACTGCAGGTGCTGGAAAATCGAAGGTACACAAAAATGTTGGAGAAACTCAGCGGGTGCAGCAGCAACTATGGAGCAAAGGAAATAGGCAACGTTTCGGCCCGAAACGTTGCCTATTTCCTTCGCTCCATAGATGCTGCTGCACCCGCTGAGTTTCTCCAGCATTTTTGTATACTTTCATTTAACTTGGACTCAATAGAACAAAAAAGATTTTGGATCAAATTGCAGATAAATCAAACACCAATGACTATTGAACTGGCTGTGAATTCTATGCATAATTTATTCACTACTTTCTTATAAGCGCTGGGAAGGAAAACAAAAGTTAAACCCATATTGCACCATTTTGATTTCCACGTTCAAGTTCAATGACAGGCAGTATTGTTTCATTATACAGTGCAATATTTAATTAAACACCACACACTTGCTCATTTTGATTATCATAGTGAAAGTTACACTATTACCTGTTGGAGAATGGCAGGGAAGCAGGAACACAATAGCTGTATTGGTCCATAGTGTGAGTGAAGATCTCCTGCTGCTCTGCCAAGGATGGAGAACCTTGCCACACAAACTGGAGTTTCTGTATGGTTGGGGAAAAG
This sequence comes from Leucoraja erinaceus, assembly GCF_028641065.1. Lineage (NCBI taxonomy): Eukaryota > Metazoa > Chordata > Chondrichthyes > Rajiformes > Rajidae > Leucoraja > Leucoraja erinaceus. The sequence continues at coordinate 125,181,025 of NC_073377.1, read as the reverse complement.
CAGGGAGGGAAAGGTAGGTCAGAGACATGGTATTGCTCATCAGGATATCTATATCAAAAGAGAAAAAAAAAAATCTTCTTAAGGTAGCATGCATTCTTATAAATTGTCCCATCATCTAAGATGCAACAGAAAGAGGGATACATGAGCAATTATTCAATCTCTCATCAATGTTCTTGACTGAAGCTTCGGACGTGGGCTCTGTGGAATATGCGTGAATATATCCACAATATCATGATATTCTACCCAGGAACTGAATCGGCTTGGTCTTAGCAATTACCCAAGCTACCCGACCATGCAAGATTGACGTCCAGCAGACCCTTGCACAAGTCAGATGTTACACAAGTCAAAATGGAAGTGCTACTGCACACACTTAAATTTACTCTTTGTACTGCTTATGCTTATGCTGTACCGCAGACACTGTACATATAAAGAATGAAACATTAGTTAATGTGATATTGTGGAAATACTTAAACTATTTAGTGGGCACATTATTTTATTTAAATATAATTATTCGTGTTTAAATCCTGAATTTAAACTTTCAATGCAAGTTATTGGCCATTTTAGACCATGTTTTACACATTAGCTATGTGGAACTGTTGATAAATAAATTCAGTACATGCTGATGAGCCTGCAAAATTTGGTTTTGCCAATTAAAAATAACTTCCAACAATGCCAAAGAATGCTGTCACCACAAGTGACAGGTACAGCTGGAGTCAATTGCCAGAGAACTGCAGCAAACTACATTTACAAAGCTAAGTGCAAAGTGTCAAATGTGAATTCAGGGGGATCACCGTCTTTCAGTTTATCTGGGGGTCGAGGATGGACCGGGTGCGATGGGCCACAATGCACAAGAGGGCAGACAACGGGGGTAAAAGCGTGCCCAACGTCGCCCTCACCCTGATGGCCACCTTCGTGTGTGGCTGCATCAGGCAGAGTGTAGAGCCAAGGCACGTGGTCACCAAGTGTCACTACCTGCTGAGGTTCTACCTGTCCCCGGTGTTGCGAAGGATAGGCCGGGCGCAGATGCCACACAATGTGCCAGTCAGCTGGACATTGCCGCACCATCTGTCTTCGGTGGAAAGGTTCTTCCGTACCAACACCTTTGACCACAAGTCCATCAGGCAGTGGTCAGCACGGAACGTCCTGCAGGCACTGCAGGGAAATGACTCCATGGATCCTGTGGTGTGGTTCCCAGAGCAGACTGCCCAACTTGTCTGCCGAAATGCCTCATCGCCAGAACTCACCAACAGGCACCAAGACCTGGTTTAGCTGGCGGTGAGGGGAGCCCTCCCAGTCAGATTCTTCCTGCACCTTCAGAACCTCACTACCAGCGCACGCTGCCCTCGGGACGGCTGCTATGGAGAGGAGACGGTTGCCCAACTCTTTGCAGAGTATGAATTTGCCAAGAAAGTCTGGAGAGGTTTGTCACAAGTGGCAAGGGTGGGGGGTAAATGTGTGTAATTTGTGCAAGGTGTGTAAACAGTATTGAATGTATTGAATAGGCTCCGAAAATGTTGGATTAATTTTTTGCACGGTTCGTGGATTGTATATATTTATTACTAGAATAAAGTCTATTTTTAAATAAAATTAAAAAAAATTGATACTGCCACAGATTGTTTAATAATAAGTTGCCACAATTACTCTGGCAAGTTTAGGCAGACACCACTGACAGACCAAGGTCCAACACGGAGACCATGTGGGTGTTCTGACAGGGTGACCACTTCAGAGTTCTGACGCGGAGACCACTAGGGACATATAGTCCCCACTTTAGAGCTCGGATGCAGAGACCACGTGGGTGCACGCACGAGATTAACTGACTGACTTACAGAAACGGCGGATACAACAGTAGTAGCACACTGCTAGCAGGACTACCGAGATGCGCAAGTAATAAAGCAGTGTGCTGAAAGAATCGCTTACGTGCATGCGAGTTTATGTAAGTTGCCTATTAAGTAGGTTGAGGAATACCTGTGTGTGCTAAATATACTAATGTCAGAGTGTCATATTCTCCCTCTGAAATTCATTCCATCAACTTCAACGCAATGCATTTCACATGCACAGTGTACTACTATTGCTATTATATAGCATGTTCAACACTATGAACCCAGATGACGTTTGAGGCTATTGTCTGATAATAGCTTCCAGTGTACTGGGTTTTAGTGGGATCACACCATTGTGCACAGTTCTGGTCTCTTATTAACTGCATTTTCTTGCGTTGGATTCAGTGCAGAGAAGGCCACTTGCATGATAGCTGGGATGAAGGGCTTGTAGTTTGGTGGACAATTGAGCAAACTGAGTCTCAATTCTTTGGTAGCCCAATTCTCTGGGCTGAGAATAACAGATCATTTTATTGAGGGATATGAGATTGCGGGGGCTTGACAGGGTGAATGCTCCAAGGGTGCTTCCCTTGTTAGGAGTATAGAACCAAGGATCATATTTATCACCGCCAAGTTACTGGGATCTTTGAACTTTTGTATTCTGAGTGCTATGGATATTGAGACACTAGATTTATTCAAGACTGAGATCAATTTTGGGACTGTAAGGAAATCGATCAGGAATTGAACCCTAGACAAGATCACTCATGGACCTTGAAGTTGGAGCAGACTTGAGGGACTACGGAACATCTGCCTGCTTTTATATCTAGTGTACATACAACACCAAATCCAGCCACGCTCTTGTGCACAGTGACCACTTACACAGCTTAGCCGTACCATTCAGATACCGGGGATTTAAAAGAAATCTGAGAAATTTCTAACAGTTCAAAATCTAATGCAAATAATTAATGGAGCATTTGTCAAAGGATAATCTTCTAGTCATTCTAACAACAGTGTGATCACAAACAGCAGTTGGATTGAGAAACTGCAGATGCTGAAATCTTGAGCGAAAAACAAACTGCTGGAAGAACTAGTTAGGTCGGGTAGCACCTGTGGAGGGAGTGCACAGGCAATGTTTTGGATCAGGCTGATGAGAAGGTAGATTGAGATGTTCACAACATTAAAACTGAACAGAATAACTGATCAAAATAGAGACAGGCACAGGTCAAGATCTGAATAATATTAGTAAGTTGGATTATTCCTAAGATTTCTTTTTTCTCTACCTCACCTTATTTTTCTGCATCATGTCCTTTTCATCATAGTCAATGCGGGAGATAAGATGAGCATTAAAACCGGCCAAAGCAAACACTGTGGGAGTGGTGGCCGAGGCACCAAAGGGATCAACCTGCCAGGAAAACTGTGGCCTTTTTCCAAATGTTTCATACAGGAAACCATGCCCTTCTGCAAAGACATACAGTCACATCAAAACTTCTTAAAATTCATGGAAATAAGAACAATAATGCACAGCATTGCAAGAAAAAACATGGCTCTGGAACCATAGTCATAGTGTCATACACTACAGAAACAGGCCTTTTGGCCCAACTCGTCCATGTTGACCAATGTGCCCCAACTAGGCAAATCATATTTGCCTGCGTTTGGTTCATATCCATCTAAACCTTTTCTATCCATGTACCAGTCCAAAATTCCCATACATTTATATATGTCTGTCTATCTATCTATCTACATTTATATCTATCTATCTATCTATCTATCTATCTATCTATCTATCTATCTATCTATCTATCTATCTATCTATCTATGGCGTTCACTCCAACTCAGGGTTGAGTAGTGCCATCTGCTTCATGATGTCATGGTGCTGTGGTTAGCCATTCGTCATGAAGCACTTTCACTCATAAGTAAGCTGCAAGGCAGATGAGCAGTCATCTCCTCTCCTTTAGTCATGTTGATAAATATAATCAGAAAAAAACCAAAGGCAGTAACAAAAGCTCTGGTGATATAGTTTACGTCATATGATCAGTTGTTGTGAAGAGAAAAATCAGTTTTTTGCCGCTTTGTTTCCATTTTCATCATCAAAAATAAACTTCTCAGCAAAGGCAGGCTTCCATAATGGGAAAACTTGGCACAAAATCGATGGTCTACTGGGGGTGGTGATCCCGACCTATCTACAGTATATGTTCATGAGATCTGGACTACTAACAGCAGGCAACTAAAGGCATCAGAAAGTTATTTGTCAATGCTCTAGACTGCAAAATACTTCAGATTCACTGGGAAGATTTGTAAACCAATGCATCCCAGAAAATGCATCCCAGCAAAGGAGGCTCTCGTTGCCTTCAGTTGGTGCCAATAGGCAAGTTACCTTGACCATTTAAAGTGGAGACAGAGCAGTCAGTATGATACGAGGAGCCTTGTGTCCATCACCAGGAGCACACAGAGCTCTTGCATCAATTAGAAAAACTGGTCCACTGTGGAAGAGTCTGTGGTTATCACACATGCGCATCTGCTATATCAGAACCCACAAATGCAGAGTGGAAGAAAGTCATCCTCCATTTCTTGGGACAATGTAAAAAGAATGATCAATGAGCCATATTGAGATTCACCTTCCAACCAATTTGTTGTTATGGTCAATATGTACAGTAGTAGCTGTACTTAATTCCTGAGGCTGACTCAAACGATTGCATATCAGCTCAATTGTCAACATAGGAGAACATTCGGGAGAATATCAAAGGCCTATTGATTAGGGTTGATTGATTAAACACAACAGCATACTTTAGAGATAATATTCAGCTTTCAAAGTACTAGAGAAAAATCAAAATCAATATTTTACTCAACCATAAACATTACATCGAACGTTATGGAGATTATATTTGGAAGATTGATTTGGAAAAGACAAGAACTAACCTGTGAGTTGCAAGATCTGAGAACTGAGTTCTGTTACTGCTTCATCATGCATGACTTGGCCTCCAATGATAAACTCCAAACGCCCTTCCTTCAGCAACTGATGCACCTGAAATTAATCCTCAGTACAACAATATATCTCAAGCAGGACAGAATAATAATAACACAATTACTTAAATCACCTCACACTGGACTGAAAAGCTAAAACTGAAGAACTATTGCTCTTATTTCAACATCTACTGTTGTTGAGGCTTCTACCAAAATTATACATTAAAATGTCACCAATTATCCCCCATAATTCAATAAAATTGACAAACAATTCCCAACTTTCAGGGCGATGCAAACTCAGGGCTATGATATTGTTCATCATGTCAACAAATACATATTTATTCAAGTTAACATTGGATTAACTTCGGTTCTTGATTAAATAGTGCTGCTTTTGAGAATATTTGAGACTAATATTTATGATGTTGATCTTGTTTTTCCTCAGGTGGAAGGTTGATCTTTTTGACTATTTTATCCCAGTTCCAATGAAGTATATTTTATTCCTGCATTGTATATTTCTAACTATACTAATAAACGTGTATTGGGAAGCATTTAATGTGTAGCTGCATAACATCGTTCCATTGGAGATCAGAAGAGCGCGTGGTTTTTAAAACTGGTTGGCAAAGCCATATTGACCAGGGAGATCCCAAACACAATCCCATTTCTATAATCAGCAAGTTCATGGCAGTCGAGGCATTAGTGAGGCTTCTGGAATTGAATCCTACGACTAGAACGGAAAAGAAGATAAATAAGCCAGTGTCCAAGATCCACGATAGTCATAGTCATACACCATGGTAACAGGCCCTTTGGCCCAACTCATCCATGCCGACCAAGATGCCCCATTTAAGCTAGTCCCATTAAGCCAGTGTTTGGCCAATAGCCCTCTAACCCTTTCCTATCCATGTACCTGTCCAAGTGTTATTTAAAGGCTGTTATATTATCTGCCTCAACTACTTCCTCTGGCAGCTCGATCCATATACCCACTAGCCTCGGAGTGAAAAGGTTGACCGCAATATTAAATCTTGCCCTCTCACCTTAAACCTATGTCTTCTGGTTAATGTTACCCCTACCCTGGGTAAAAGACTTTATGCATTCATCCAAACTATTCCCTTCATGATTTTACACCCCTCTGTAAGATTACCCCTCAGCCTTCTGCACTCCAAGGAATAAAGTCCTTGCCTGCCCAACCTCTCCCTCGAGGTTAGCCCCTCAAGTCCTGGCAACATCCTTATAAAAGTTGACGGAGATGGAGGAAGGAATCTGGATGGGTTAGCCATAATTCCTGCCACAATTGAGTGCTCACCAACACATACTACCACGGCATATTACAATTAAACACTCTTGACTCTCTCTCTCTTGATAATACCTCATCAGTATGCCAACAACTTTAATTAATAATTCAACAAAATAAAGATAACAGGAATGGGGAATTTAACATCATTTCCCTCTCTACAATAGAAGGGCAAGTGCTGTGGGTCTATTAACAATTTTTGCATTTAGAATCTCCATTCCACATATTGACAGGTGGTCAGTTATTAAAATATGCTAATAAAGTTGCCAACTTCAGGTTTAATGTTGAAACAAGGAACTGCAGATGCTGATTTCCACAAAAGGACACAAAATGCTGGAGTAACTCAGCGGGCCAGGCAGCACCTTTGGAGAACATGGATAGGTGACCTTTTTGTGTCAGGACTGTTATTCAGTCTGAAGAAGGGTTCTGACTGAAATGTCTCTCCAGAGATGCTGCCTGACCCACTGAGTTACTCCAGCATATCTTTTTCAGATTAGATGTTGCTCAAGAAGGTCAAGCAGCTGAAGGTTACTGAGAAGGGCCCAGATGAGGAGGTGAGTGCCTTTCCAGTACGTCTGAGCCAGTAGGTAGACGAGTGCTTGTCCTGCACCTCGTCAATTAACTCCACATATCTGGAATGGGTGACGTTTCGGGTCTAGATCCTTCTTCAGACTGGTCTCGTCCCAAAACGTCACCCATTCCTTCTTTCCAGAGATGCTGCCTGTCCCGCTGAGTTACTCCAGTATTATATGTCTATCTTCGATTTAAACCAGCATCTGCAGTTCCTTCTTACACAATGCCACATACCTGTTCTCTTTCCCCATAATCTATCCCCTGGACAAATGCTGCAGCCTACCACCTATAAGTATTGTCCATCATGACGCCAACAGTTAAACACATGCATGGTGATGATGATAAGTGTTAAGGGCCTGTCCCACCAGCATGCGACTGCATGCGGCGAGCGCGACCTAACTTGGTCGCTTGAGCCGTACGGCCTCATGGGGCCGGTCCCTCTTCGATCGCTGGAGCCATATGGAGTTGTGCGGGGCTGGTCCCGACATCGCGTGGGGCTCCGAAAAACTGACACTGTCCAAAAATTCCGCGCGGCAACAGCCTGTCGGCCCGCAGCCGCATTGAGGCCGTACGCAGCGCCTCGACGCCGTACGCAGCGTGTTGACGGCGTACGCCTAGCGCGTGATGTTGCGCAATGACGTCACCGCCCAGCGTGCCGTTGCGTGATGATTGATGGCGTTCGGGGGACAGGCCTTTAGGTGTGGATGCCTGGCCTTCCGACCGTGCTTCAGGGACAACGGTCAATCCTGGGGGGTGCGGGGGGGGCCTATGAGTGATGCTTCGTACGGTGCGTTATCGCCGTTTACGATGACCTGCATTCGGTGTTTGGGCCACGTGCTCCCTCGTTTCTCCCTCACATTCCCACCAAGATGTACAGTGTGTAGGTACTGGTTTGGTCGGCCTGTCCTTTCCTCATGTGTATGCTGGTTAGGTACGGGGGCCCGCTGGTCGGCCCGACTTGCGTGAGCTGAAGGCTGTTTCCGCCTCGATGTCCTCCTCAAAACCTAACCCCCAGAACAACCCTCAGCCGCGGCAACTTTTCCGAACGCCCACGAGACCACATATCACTAGCCGGTAGATGGACTGTACTCGTATTAAAAATCTAAACTCCCAGCTACCACCGCTACCAAAGCCTGCCTACCACACTCACATCTACTCTCAGGAACCACCCCTGCCCCGCCCACCGACCCCATGCTCCCCCCTTTCCCCTCACGCCCGTACCTGACCCCTATCCCCCGTTTCTGACCTTGCATGATCACACAGTGACTCAATGTGTCCGGGTCGCAGAGCCCCCACCTTGTGCTGTCCCCACCGTCACGACCACCTTACTTGTGCCCTCTCATTTGACCGTCTTTGTCCCTCGGCACGTCCACTTGCCTCTTACACATCCACCCGCCGCACTCGTACCTTAATCCGGATATTTTGTTCCGGCGCAAGTCTTGGTGTTGCTGTGGATTGTGATTTAATTCTTCTTTGATGATTTTTTAGGCTTTCTAACTTAATTGCCCTCCCCCCACGCGACATCGGTCGTGCGGTTCACAGGCTATTAACCCTTTACGGACGGATTGTGCCCCACGGGGGACGGTGTGGGGCCGAGTCCTGAGGCACCGCTCCGGAAGAGCACCTGTCGTGCCACCGCGTCGGATCCTTTGCCTCTACTGTCCGTTATTTTTGAGAATGCTATCGCCAAACGGCATCCCCCCCCCCCTGGCGGCCCCTGCCAGGTATCTCCACCCACGGTGACCACCTTGAGTTTACGTGTACTTGGGCCTGTCCTCGTGGCCTTTCCCCGGTGCAAGACGCGCGCACTTCATGTGACACCACTACTGGCCATGATTATGGTTCGTGAGATAGAGCCAGGCTGTGGCGGAGGCTGGTGTTCATCGAGGGACTGTCGCGGTGAGGGGTCAGTTGATACGGTGGCTAGCAGCGGCCGGTGGACGACGCCCCCATGAAGTGGTTAACTGGGGCAACTCGCCCCCACGTGGTACAGAGGGTCTGCAGCTCACGCCTTACATGCCGTGTTTCCAATAGAGAGCGGCGGCACCACGTGTTGTGGGGCCCAGCGGGGACGGGGCAATCTGTGGAATTCATGCACAGGAGCCCGGGCGGCTTCGGTGTTTTCACAGAAGGACGCTAGAATCCGGTTCTTGCTTAGTATGGTGTGTCCATGCCCTGGCAGTAGAACCAGTGAGCCTGGTTGAGAGCGAAACATACACTTCAGCCTCCCACGTGATGCCAACTGGCCCGGAGAAGCATCGAGTGGACTCCCCCCCCCCTCCCGCCATCCCCTCCCCCCCCACCCCCCCACCCCCCCTCACCCCACCAACGATGCGTTTAATTCGTTTATGGTTCTATTCTAGCAGTCTAAGACAACGATAGGGTTAACACAATGGCTCCTTGACGGGTACGAACCGCATCTATTAACGGTATCAGTCCAGCGGTTTCCCTGCTTTTGTTGTCGTGAGATTATCAACACAGACGTCGAAACGCATTTGTCCTGCCTTCTGGAGCTGTTCTTACACATTTGCCACGACCGGGTTTTGTCCAATTTTGGTTTGCCATGTGATGTTTCTGTTAAGCGATCCCCAGCGTTTAGCGGGTGATTTGTTTTTTTCAAGATGACAGTCTGAGCCATAATCTCCCTTTTAATGCTTCATTTTCATTCCATTAAGCCGGAGCTACCTCGCGTGCGGGCTGACTCAGTAGCTGTAGTTGTTTGTGTTTCTTGTGTTGTTTTAGTCTTCCGTCAATGTTGTTTTCCTTTTTTGATTGTTCTGTGTTTCTTTTAGTCTGGGTTCTTTGTTCTTGTTCACTCGGCTGACGTGGTCTCGACGAAAGTCTACCTGTGTTTTTCCATAGCTGGTTGATGTCGGGGTCCGTTTGTTTAAACTGTACTTGGTGCATCTGAAACAGTCTAAACGTCTAGTAAGCGCTGCCTTTGCATTGACACAATGTGACCTACTGGAGATTTGGCCGAATATCAACCGATGCTACTAGTACTGTTCGTGCCCTCATTTCAGTAGTCCTGGTGGGTTATTGTGTCTTTGGATTTTACTTTTCCCTCCCGTGGGCTGGTTGAGGTCAATTGCTTGTGGGCTTCGTTCCTACACGTGGTTTACTGCTGCTCTCGTTTTCGATTTTCGTGGCCCACCTTATTGTATGTCCGTTTTGTCGCCTTTAAAGGATTTCCCGTTTTTCGATGTGGGGTTTTTTCATCCCGACCCGTCTAATTGCCTGGCCCCCACTCCACTGTTCTCTTGTTTTTGATTTTCATGTCACCACCTTTTGTGGCATTACGAGTGGATTTCCTCGGCTTTCGGTGTGGTATTCTGGCTTGGACGCGTGCGGCTTGTCGTTTATGCCATCTGGGCTCATTTGCTCTCTTGTGTCGGGATTTCCCTCGCCGCGTTCTTCCTGGGCTCGGGTGTTTGGCCTTGCTTCCTGTGCTTCTCGTTCGGTGGTTTGCTTGGTGGGGGTCTTTCCCTCTGCGTGTGGTGTTTTGTAACGGTGTTGGGGCTGGCGTTTCTCTGTACTTTGGTGTTTTCCGTCGGTGTGCGGCATGCGGTTTGTTTGCTGGGTTGCTTCTTTTGATTGTGTGTTTGGTTTTGGTCCCCGGTTTTTGTTCGTCTCTTCTTGCGGGTGGGTCTTGTATCTAGCTGGTCGGGCAATTTTTCTTGGCAGTTTTGTGGTCTTTTTGGTTTGCTTTTACGTCTTTTTTTTCTTGCTATTTGCGCCATTTTTTTTGGGTATCTCCCCCTAATCAATTTTCCTTTTTTCTTGATGTTTGCGAAGGTGGCCATTTGGGATTAAGCTGGCCAGAAAATAGCCGTATAGATCAGTTGGAGGCCAAGACTCGTCCACATGATATACACCTTGATGCTCTCAATTCACAATAAAACTCGAGTCCGGGCCGGCCGATATATGGTGGTCAGGTCTCATTTTTCCATTCTTGCCACGAGGCCATGATTGATTCACCTGCTTCAAGCTTCACTGGCGTTCTTCCTACATGTTCGGCGCGCAAACGTACAAACACCCAAGGGTGTTGGGTGGACCATGAACAAGCTGCCAGGAGGAGGTAGTTGAGGCTGGGAAATCCCCACATTGAAGAAACAGTGTGGACAGGTTTGATGATATGGCCAAACGCAGCAGAAAAACACCAAACCACCACTATGGGGTCAGATGTGATGACATTCAGTCCTTGGCTGCAGCTGAGGCCCCTCATTAACTCAGGTGGCGTTTGGGTCCAAGAGTCTTCATTGTGGGACCTTTCACATGGGTGCATCATTTGTGACTCTACCATCTCTTCCTCCTCCTCCTCCTCTTCCCCTCATGAGAGAGTCAAGAATGTCAGGGCACGTTCCTCTCCATGTCGCACATTGGTATCACTTGCTGCAGTCTGTCTGCTGATGATCTACAAAGCATTGTAAACCCATACTGTTTGACTGCCTAACAAACAGCCAGCAATGCTCTGATATCCAAATGTTTCATTGCAATTATTCCCATATAAGGTAACATATGCCATTTCAAGAACAAGAATGTAATTTTAGGAGCTGATTATTGAATGTGGTAATGGAAATATTAGCTCCATAGTTAGCCTTTAACACACCAAGATATCTTAATTGGTTTCAGTTTTTTTTTTTTTCACGCAGAGAGTGGTGAATCTCTGGAACTCTCTGCCACAGAGGGTAGTTGAGGCCACTTCATTGGCTATATTTAAGAGGGAGTTAGATGTGGTTCTTGTGGCTAAGGGGATCAGGGGGTATGGAGAGAAGGCAGGTACGGGATACTGAGTTGGATGATCAGCCATGATCATATTGAATGGCGGTGCAGGCTCGAAGGGCCGAATGGCCTACTCCTGCACCTTATTTCTATGTTTCTATGTTTCTATATCTGGACATGAACTCTCTTAACACGTTATAGCAAGTAGTGTTTCCAGATGATTGTATACTAACACTTAAAATATTTTGATGTAATTGTTGATTCTTGTTTTGCACATGCCTCTCTTTGAGACAACATTTATATGTCAATGTCTTACTTTATGTCCTGCATTTGCATTTGTTCTCATGAAGTAGAAGGCTTAATGCAGCAATAATTGACTTGAGTTGGGTCACTGCAGTTGTCAAGAACAGCAATGCAATGACAACTCCTTGCATCCTCCACTACCTTTCAATGTAAATGGCTACTCTATCTCAAACCAACGTTACCAACCTTTTCCGATATACAGGCGCTCCCTGACTTAAATAATAGGTGATATAATAAGCAATTCCTTTAGCCCACTGCTTTACTTGAGTTGCGCTTCTTGGTAGTCTCGGTAGCAGTGTGCTACATTCATCGCAAGTAGCCGTTTCCGCAAGCCAGTCAGCTTTTATCTTGGATTGTCCCACATGGTCTCCATGTTGAACAGTAAATTTACACGCTCGCTGTGGTACCTGTTTCTGACTTACATAACATCTGACTTACACAAGGGGCCGCAGGACATAACCCTTACGTAAGTCGGGGAATGTCTGTATCTTGGTTCTCTCAATATCCCAATCTACTTCACTCTCACTCTTCAGTACACCAAACCATTGCATAACCCAAGCTCTCCGAGGTGGAGAATGCCAAAGATTCACAACCCTTTGACTGAAAACATTTTTCTCCATTGCAGTTGAGATGGAAGGTTAGCCATCCCAATCCCCCTAAAATGGCGAAGTACGTCCGAGGGCTTTCAATACATGAAGATAAGTGTGCCCTGATATTCTCAAAAGGATGTGCAAGTCTTGGTGGAAGTAACTGAAGAAAAGAAGGATCTGCTTTGAGTAATGGGAAGCAGGAATATTTCAGAGCCATCCCTAGTAAGGCCTGAGATACAACTGCAAGGGAACTATTTTAAAGAGCCATTTTCCAACAGGTAAGGTTGGGGGATAGTTGTCGATTACCTTTCAGAGTTCCCATTTTAGCAGAAGAAACATACGAAACATATAGCATTCCAAAAGCCACCTAAAGGAAATAGCCTTATTCTCATTTGTATTACGCATAACTTTGAAATGCCACTAGTTGGATTGGGTTAAAAATAAAAATTGGGATGGGAGATTTGTAGAAGGTCATAACTATGAGGCTGCTATGTCTTTAATTTAGATTGAGTATCATTCCCTCTGTCAGATTTTTAAAAAATCATCTGTAAGACAGCTGGCTCGCCCACCCACAGCAGAGATAATGATTCCCTGTTTGCACCTTCAGCAGTTTGTCATGTTTGTTTGGTCCAAGTGGCACATAGCAACCAGAGACAAGGAATGAAACCAATTGATGAGAGATTGTTCTATGCCGATGGCACAATGCATCATCCCATTGTTCAAATGACAGAACTCAGCAAATTGTAGAAAGTGAGTAGCAAACAGTGGTTTGCACATTCTGGGAAACCTGCCTCCTTATCCCATCCCACTCTATTCCCTTTCTTGACGCATATGACACAAGAGTAAAGAATAGTGCTACTTATAGGTCAAAATTACATATATTAAGATAGTGGGAGGAAGAAGCTTTCATGTTATAAGTCAAGCTACCCACGCTTCACTAACAATACACCGCATCTTTTTAGTTATCTTAAAAAGAATATTTGAAACTCGTTTATCACCAGGATCTATTATAGAGAAAGGAAACATTCAAGATAGCAGGGAAATAGCTTGTGTCATGGGAATCCCTGGCACCATGCTATTTATATGATAAGAATAACTCACTTTGCAGGCTTACCATTGGAAGTAATCTTATAAGGCTATGAGGACAATTCTGGTATGCAGTAACATGATCTACTATACTGCAATTCAATTATACAATACAATTCTGATAATCAAGCACACTTGGGACTTTAGCGATGTCAGACTGACAGGGTTATTGTACAGTATTCCTATTACAACGTCAGAGCATTGCAAATTCACTATTTTTTATGATGTTCCAGAATAATGTAATAAACTTTCCAGTGAACCTGGATAAATAGGGGTAGGAACCGGGTGAGTGGAAAGGGGGCGTGGGAACCGGGGCTCCGAAGGTGGAAAGGAGACATGGGAACGAGGGCCGCCATGAGTGAAGGGAGCACAGGAACTAGGGGCCATGGTGAGTGAAGGGGAAGTAGAAACCGGTGGCCCTGCTGAGTGGAAAGGGGGCGTGGGATCTGGGGAGGGACCAACCCTAGTCAGTTTAAAGTGGGAATAAGGGTTACAGTGGGTGGAAGGGGAGTTTTGGTGTTTTGGTGTTTACAGCCAAGTAAGTGGACATCTGGGTGGTCGGAGCGACCGACATTGCAGCGGCCTCTGCAGTCCGTTGTCTTTTTTTATTTTATTGTCCTGTTGAGGGTATAGTTTGTGGTGGGTTTTTAACTGTGTATGAGTGGGGGGCAAAACTTTTAGATATCTTCCCTGTACGGGGACCCGACCTTTTCCCTGTCGGGTCTCCGTTGCCGTTGGGGCCTAGCGCCGTGGAGAGGCCTCCAACCGGAACGACAGCTCAAGTCACAGAGCCTGCGGAGCTGCGGACCTACCATCGTGGAGTTGGCCGGCTTCGATGCGTGAAGAGCTGCGGTGGCGCGCGTCTGCGACCCGACTCCGGTGGGTGGTGACACCGGGAGCTCGCGGGTCCCCGGTGGGAAACTGTTTTGCGGGGCACCGGCAACGGCGACTTCTCCCGCTCGAATTGCGGGGTTGAGAGTGACCTGGAGCGCGGGGCCTTACATTGCCCAGCGCGGCTTAAACAGCCGCGGGACTTTGCTAGCGCCCGCCGGTGGCTCCAACATCGGGACCCGGAGCAGGACCTTACATCGCCCGGCGCGGCTTTAAGTGGCCGTGGGACTTGCTGGCGCCCGCCGGGGGCTTTGACTTTGACTTCGGGAGAGGAATGGAGAGCAGGGGAGAGACAAGACTTTGCCATCCATCACAGTGAGGAGGACATTCACTGTGATGGATGTTTGTGTAAATTGTGTTGGTGTGTGTCTTGGTTCTTTTCTTGGATGACTGCAGAAACCAAATTTCTTTTGAACTTCATGTGAGGTTCAAATGACAAATAAACGGTATTGTATTGTTTTTGTGTATTTGTAAAAAAAATTGATTGACTTAATAATTATAACCTAAAGATATTTGAGGAAGAATTAGTTTAGTTTTGTTTATTGTTATGTGTACCGAGGTACAGCTTTTGTTGCACGCAGAAAGGCAATACATGATTACAATCGAGCCATTCACAATGTATAGATACATGATGAATAACGTTTAGTGCAAGAAAAAGCCAGTAAAGTCCAATCAAAGATAGTCTGAGGATCTCCAATGAGGTAGTTAGTAGTTCTGGACTGCTCTCTGGTTGTGGTAGGATGGTTCAGTTGCCTGATAACAGCTGGGAAGAAACTGTCTCTGAATCAGGAGGTGTGCGTTTTTACACTTCTGAACATCTTGCCTGATGGGAGAGGGGAGACGAGGGAGTGGCCTTGGAGCGACTCGTCCTTGATTTTGTTGCTGGCCTTGCCGAGGCAGCTTGAGGTATACGTGGAGTCAATGGAAGGGAGGTTGGTTTGTGTGATGGTCAGGGCTGCATCCACAATTCTCTCCAATTTCTTACTGTCTTGGATGGAGCTGTTCCCAAACCATGCTGTGATGCATCCCGATAAAATTAGAAGGAGAAGTAGATATTTTGTTCATCCAGAGTGTGTTGGTGATCTGGAACATTGACTGAAAGAATGGAGGCAGAAATTCTCAGCACAGTTATAAAAGCACCAGTTGAGTCCAATGCCTTTTACAACCCATTCTGCACAGGCAAACAAAGCTCCACCTCGGTGCCTCTCCCCACCCCTTCTTGGCTCTGTCCACACATCTCAGTGGCAGAAGTCAGAACTTCCTACACAAGGGCAAACTCTTGGGAAGAAGCCGGCCCAGGTGGAGTCCCTGGACAGGTTCTGAAATTGTGTGCCACTCGACTTTACCAGAGTCTTCACCGACATCTTCAACTTATTACTTCAACAGTCCATTGCTCCCTATCATTCCAGTGCCAAAGAAAAATAAAGTGACCTGTCTCAACAACTACTGTCCAGTAGAAACATAGAAAATAGGTGCGGGAGTAGGCCATTCAGCCCCTTGAGCCTGCACCGCCATTCAATATGATCATGGCTGATCATCCAACTCGGTATCCTGTACCTGCCTTCTCTCCATACCCCCTGACCCCTTTAGCCACAAGGGCCACATCTAACTCCCACTTAAATATAGCCAATGAACTGGCCTCAACTACCTTCTGTGGCAGAGAATTCCAGAGATTCACCACTCTCTGTGTGAAAAAATGTTTTTCTCATCTCGGTCCTAAAAGATTTCCCCCTTATCCTTAAACTGTGACCCCTTGTTCTGGACTTCCCCAACATCGGGAACAATCTTCCTGCATCTAGCCTGTCCAACCCCTTAAGAATTTTGTAAGTTTCTATAAATCCCCCCTCTCTAATAGCTCTAATATTGATAATAATGAAGTGTTTTGAGGAATTGTGAGCGGTCCACATTTGTGCCAGACCTCTGGATAATCTAGATCCCTGCAATTCACGCACTGGAATAATGGATATATGTAGGATGCCATCTCTCTTGCACTACATTCAGTCCTGGATCACCCTGACAATAAGAACACCTATGTTAGAATGCTATTCATTGACTATAGCTCAGCCTTCTACATAAACCTGAATAAGCTCATCTCCAAACTTATGTTCTCCAACTGGGCTTGGACTTCTTGTCTGTATGTAATATGTATTTGCAGATCTGCTTCTGTGGCTAACATGCAAATAGTCGCCTGGGTTGGGGGCCATCTTGAACGCTTGGATCTTTAAGTTCACTGATGATACCATTGTTGTCGATCAAAACCACACCACTGAGAATATGAAGTACAGGAAAGAGATGGAGAATCTCAGGTCATGGTGTCAGGACACTAACCATGCCCTTAACGTCAGCAAGACAATGAGTTGGTTGTTGATATAATAAACCGAGTGGGTGAACTCATGCCCTCCCTCATCAAAAGAGCTCCTATGTAGATTTGAAACTTTACCCCTCAGGTTTCTATTTAATCTTTCTCCTCTCTCGCTACACTCATGTGCTATAGTTCTTGATTCACCTACCCGAGGGAAAAGATTCTGCACATTCACCTCATGATTGTATGCACCCCTAAAAGATGATCACTCAGCCTCTTGCTCCCCAACCTCTCCCTATAGCTCAGGCCCTTGAGTCCTGGCAACATCCTCAAAAACGTTCTCGGCACTCGCCAGTTTAATGGCATCTTTACTATGGCAAATGACCAAAACTGAACACAATACTCTGCACTCAAGTCGTATACAAATGTAACATTACGTTCCATCTGAACAAGAGTCCACACCCGAAATGTCACCTATGCGTTATTCAGAGATCCTGCCTGACCTGCTGAATGACCTTTTCAGTCTGAAGAAGGGTCTCGACCCGAAACGTTGCCTTTTTCCTTTGCTCCATGCATGCTGCCTCACCCGCAGTTTCTCCAGCATTTTTATCTACCTTCGATTTTCCAGCACCTGCAGTTCCTTCTTAAACATGCTGAATTACTCCAGCAATCAGTCTCTTCTCTTTCAACTTCTATACTCAATTCCCTGACTGATAAAGGCCAGTAAGGCAAATGCCTCTTCACCACCCTATCTTCCTGCAACCGAACCTTCAGAGAATTACGTACTTGCACTACTCGATCCCGCTGCACTGCAACACTCCCAAAGCCATACCATTAATTCACCGTCAAGGTCTTGCCTTGGATTAACTTCTCAAATGGCATCACCTCACACTTATCTGCATTCAACACCCCGAGCCATTCCTCACCCCACTACCCAGCTGATCAAGATCCTGCTGTAATTCTTGATACCCATCTTCACTGTCCGCAATCCCACCAATTTTAGTATCGTCTGCAAACTACCTAATCATACCTGGTACATTCTTATTCAAATCATTGGTATAGATCACAAACAGCAATGTGCACACAACTAGTCACAACCCTCCAGTCCAAAAATCACCCTTCCACCCATCACATACGTGTACCACTACATTCCAATTCTGTATCCAACTAAACAGACACAAGAACTGCAGATGCTGGTTTACCAAAATGACACAAAGTACTGAGGTGACTCAATGGGTCAGGCAGCATCTCTGAAGAACCAAGATAGGTGATGTTTTGCGTCAGGACCCTCTTGCTGCGATCTATCCTTACAGAGCAGCCGACCATGCAGTACCTTTGCAAAGATCTTGCGGAAGTACTCTCACTCAATCTCATTTGTTGTTTCTGTTATTTGACCTTCATATTCCTTTGCACTACAATCTTGCACCATTCTGCTGTTTTGCGCTTGCCATTGTATTTATCATTACTGTATTTGTACTGTTTACTGTCTGTGTGAGCTTCATGTGAACATGGAATTTTATTGCATGCTAAGTCTCAACCCGAAACGTCTCCGATTCCTTCTCTCCAGAGATGGTGCCTGTTCCGCTGAGCTACTCCAGCTTTTTGTGTCTATCTTCGGTTTAAACCAGCATCTGCAGTTCTTTCTTACACATTTTATTGCACCCTGGTGTATATGAAGGCAAACTCATCTGACACATGATGTAAATTCTAATTCGTGGTGGAGCTGGGTCTTTCTGGGCCCAATTGCCTGTGGACATTAGAGTTAGATGGTCTGAAGGGACGTGGCAAGTTGAAAGGTCAGCTAATGTGCTGTATCACTCCAAGATACAAGGGTTGCAAAACCATGCATTCACTGCCATTTTCCTACCTAAGCGATATTGGCCACAGCAGTTTGCACTTTAACTCCTTACACTGCATTTGTTACAGGCTTTGTTAAGTCGACACAAGATAAAAAATCCCTACAAATTCCCATTTTGAACAATATTTAGTTGACATAATAAAGTCCAGAACACAGCCTGAAGAAAGATCCCGAGCCCAAATATCACCCATTCACAAGAGATGCCTCTTCACCCTCTGAGTTACTCCAGCACTCTGTGCCTTTTCTTTTTGGCACTGAATCCAAGATGTTAATGACATTTATTCGACATATTGGAAGTACTAAATTATATGGTCGTGTTCTTCGGTAATCGACCGAGAAATACTTATACACTCGCTCATTTATGGTTCAGAAAGGAGGATTATGGTCAAGAAACAACGGTATTCAACTTCAGGAAACCAGCGTCTGCAGTTCCTTGTTTCTACATGTTGACTGCTCCACTGCAAACTCTCCTCGAGGCATACCTACTATGACGAAGTTCTCGGACGGGAGTTCTATGAGACCCTCTCTCAATGCTCCCCCTCTGTGATTTCTGTTGCTGAAGGGGCTCATCACCTATTCATGTTCTCCAGAGATGCTTGCGTGACTGACTCACTGAGTTACTCCAGCATTTTGTGTCTTTTCAGAATATCTTTCCTTTACTTGAAAAAAAAAGAAAATACACTCGAACATAGACGGAAAATGCTGGATTAACTCAGCGGGCCGAGCGGCATCTCTGGAGAGAAGAAGGCATGGGTGACATTTTGGGTGACTGTTTGAGTCTGGAGACTTCCTATTCCCTGACTCTCAGTCTGAAGAAGGGTCTCGACCCGAAACATCGCCCATTCCTTCTCTCCGGAGATGTTGCCTGTCCCGCTGAGTGACTCCATCGTTTCGTGTCAATCTTCGGTATAAACCAGCGTTTGCAGTTGGTTCCTGCACAGAGAATACACTCGGTTGTACCAACTGTGTGTGCCTGGGGTAATGAAGAGATCCCACTCCCCTACCTCCACGGTGTAAACCCAGCCAACATCCATGTGGCTGTGAGGGATAACGAAGGCCTGGATGACATTGTCGTCCCCCGAGCGTCCGCTGAGAACTCCGGGGAACAGCAGGGTTCCAAAAACTGTTACTGTTACAATCCATCGAACGCCTTTCATTGTTGCAACGTTCCTTCCGCCTTTCTAGGGGAGCGCACGGTTGAATACGGAAAGAGATCGCGCCCAGTGGCTCAGCTTTAAGGAGACACTCGCACGTCGTTTTACCGAACAATTTATGGGTTTGCCTTCGTACCATATGTCCAACCCGCCCGCAACCTAGCAACTAGTTCGGGCGTTTAACCCCGTTTGGTGCCCCCCCCCCAGGTTGCACAGGTAACGTGCGTCACTGCGTGCCCGCCGATTCCATGTGTACAATTCAAAACACGAGTTCCCTTGGGCTGTCACATATCTAACACGTCTACAACCGTCGGGAGGTGGAGCTGTGAACAGAATGTCTGGGACTGAAGCAAATCTGGAAAAAAAAATCCATTAAAAATGAACAGAACTATTTTACTTTAAATGATCGTATTAAAATAAAACAAAACCACACAGGTGGCCCAGCCACCGGGCCGAACCATCTGTGCATTTCTGATGTTGTTTGCTTGAGTGCGGAGGCATTAATAATGGAATATGGAGATCATACTTTCATGGTGTGATAGGTACGATTTTAGTCTATAAAGGGCCTGTCCCACTTAGGCGAGTTTAGGAGACTGCGCTGACCACAAGATCGCTACATGGCCGCCACATGGTCACAGGTGAGTCTCCTTCATGGTCGGGAGTTCCCGCATTCTGGGAACTAATCGCGGCCTCAGTATGGTAACCGAAATTTTTTCAACAAGTTGAAATATTTTCTGTGACAAAAAATCCATACTTTTCTAGTTGTAGGTCTAGTCGAGGTGGGGTCATAGGTAGTCGTAGGTGGTCTTAGTTAATCACGGTCATTTTTATTGACTCATTGCGAAAAAAAAGGTATGTAAACAACAGCACGTGATTAAGTCGTAGATAGTCATAGCTTCTACATAGTTGTAGGAGATCTTCTACATAGTCATAGGATGCGTTTGATACATTCACTTTTCGGCGATTCAACAAGATTGACAGTCGCCTGCACTCTCAAAAGAAGTCGCCTAAGTTAGATAGGCCCTTTAACTAACAGGTTTGCTCTCGGTAAATCAGAGACCGAGCGTGAACTTGATGACTGTTGTGTTTGCGCTTGGTCTGCCAAGGTCGACTGAATCTCCTGGTTGCAAACTATTTTATTTCCCTTTCCCATAGTGACCTGTCTGTCCTGGGCCTCCTCCATCGCCAGAGTGAGGCAACATGCAAGCAGGTGGAACAGCATCTCATATTCCACTTGGGTAGTGTACAACCCAACGATATGAACATTGGATTCTCCAATTTTAGGTAACTAACCTTCAAAACGACCCCTTCACCTCCCTGCCCTCTCTTCCCTGTCCCCCACTCCTGATGTGCACAAATGTCTCCTCTCAACCTTCCCTTCCACATTTATACTTCCTCAGGATTCACAGTTTACATTTCTTCTACCATTATCTCACACCTTTTGCCTTTGCATCTCTGCCCTTTGTGCAACTATCTGCCTATCAAAGACCCATCTCATCTACATCCACCTATCACTTCCCAAGAAGCTCCTCCTCTCACCCAACCCGACAACATCATCTGAAGAAGGGTCCCAACCCAAAGCATCACCTATCCATGTTCTCCAGAGATGCTAAGTTACTCCAACACCTTGTGTCTCTTTTTCTGTAAACCAGCATCTGCAGTTCATTCTATCCCATGCCTTCCATGTTATATTTCTTTCCTTATTTGCCAAGTCCTCCTTTTTTTTTTTCCAAGTTGGTTGCAATATAGAAGGGAGCTGCCAATTGCTGCATATGTTGTGACAATATTGAGGAATATTTGGCCCATAACACCCCTCTTCTTGTTCCCTCCACCATCGCCTGATATCTCTCTTTGTTTCTGTCACGTCCAGAAGGAGTTCACTTTCGCTTCTGTCAAAGTCAAAGTCAAAGTATCCTTTATTGTGATTCAAACTTTTCAGTCTGAACAAAATTTCGTTGCCTTGCAGTCATACGTGTAATAAAAATAACAAAAACACACAATAAACACAAATTTAACATCCACCACAGTGAGTCCACCAGGCACCTCCTCACTGTGATGGAAAGCAAAAGATTCAGATTCAGATTCAGATTTAGATTCTTAAAGTCTTAAAGTCTCTGTCTCTTCCCTCCTTGTTCTCCCTCCGCGCTGAGGCGATCCAGGCCTCCGATGTTGTGACCCCACCGGGTGATGGTAAGTAAGTCCCGCGGCTCAACCGTGCTCTGCGAACGGGCCGGTTCAACCTCTGAAGTTGGGCTGCCGCCAGAACGCCGCCACAGCTCCAAGTTGGGTCTGCCACCGGAACGCCAGAACGGCGCCACAACTCTGAGTTGGGCCCGAGGCCGCCAGCTCCGCCATTAGGCCTCAGCGCAGACGGAGACGGGGGACACAACAAGAAAAAGTCGCCTCCCCCCGAAGGAAGAGACTAAAACCCTGTTTCTCCCCCCCACCCCCCCCCCCCCCCCCCCCCACACACACACACACACACACACACACACACACACACACACACACACACACACACACACACACACATACACAAGCTAATAAACTAAATTTAACTAACTTTAACTAAACAGACAAAAGAAAACAACAAAAAAAGAAAAAGAGGCAGCGCCGCCACTTCCGGAAAACGGAAAACTGGCCTACACATTCCCCAGTGCTTACATTTGAAAAGTTGATTCAACTCCTGGCCTTTGCATTCATTTATCCACTTGCCTCAGGCCTCCATCCACTCAACCACAGCCTTCAACAACTCTGCTTTCACAACAGAACATTTTACAAATATGAAACTAATTAGAGCAAGATAAAAATCACAGTGATGACCATCCTCTTTCTTTCACTCTCACCCATTCTCCCTCCTTGCCCTTTATAGGTGAGGAAAGCAGAATCTGTCCCAACTAGTAGGATGTTAACTGGAATATGTTCTCAATTAACAGGAATAAATAATGTTGCTTTCAATACTGCATTTATGAATAATTGATTAACATCAAATAAAGAAAGCAATTTTTATCTTTATTTTCTCATTCTGTGCCTTTTTGCCATCACTTTTAAAGGTTTCTAAAACGTTTGACAGTTGAGGACCCAGAGCTTTGTCATTTCTCATTCACAACACACAACCTCTCTAAGCAGTAAAATTCATCGTTGCTGCTAGACACAAAAAGTCGTAGTATATCAGCGGGTCAGGCAGCATCTCTGGAGAAAAGGAATAGGTTGAGACGTTTCAGGTTGAGAACCTTCTTCAGACTGAGAGTCAGGGGAAAGGGGAACGAGAGATATAGACGGTGATAGAGAGATATGGAACAAATGAACAAATGGAATGTGATCAAAGAAAGTTAAAGCCTACCATGTTCCATTGTTGGCTGTGGGGTAGGTGATAATGAATTATATAGCCAATGAAACTCAACAGGACGACAGTGAAACTGGAACAATGACCAGGGTGGGGGAGAGGTGGAGGGAGAGGAGATCCAAGGGTTACTTGAAGTTAGTGAAATCAATATTCAAACCACTGGGTTGTGAGCTGCCCAAGCTAAATATGAGGTGCTGTTCCTCCATATTTGCGTTTGGCCTCACTCTGACAATGGAGGAGGCCCAGGATGTCTGAAGAAGGGTTTCGGCCCGAAACGTTGCCCATTTCCTTCGCTCCACAGATGCTGCTGAACCCGCTGAGTTTCTCCAGCATTTTTGTGTGCCCAGGACGAAAGGTCAGTATGGGAATGGGAGGGGGAGTTAAAGTGTTTGGCAACTGGGAGATCATCTAGTTGTGCTGTTAGTTGTGGCTCAGTTCGTTGCACTTCTTCCACTGTCACAAACATCCTTGCGTTTCAAGTCTTCTCCAGATATTTGAGAACAGAATCCTGGATTTTACCACATTTGAGTAGGTGCCGCAGAGCTAAGGCTACCATTTCTAGTCAAGAAGTAAAGTAAACTAGAAATATTTTTACTGCCTTCTGCACCGTGCAGACATCCCGTACAAGCCACAAGGGCCACATCTATGTCTTAAAAGAAAAGTGGCCTCCAAAGGGCTCTGTGTGAAAAAAGTTCTTTCATCTCGGGTCCCCTTTATCCTCTCCTTGTCCTGCACTTTAACATATCTTCCTGCATCAGCCTATAAGAATTTTGTAAGAGAAACTAGAGAGTATAAACCAAGTCTAAATAACAGGAATCATATGGCAATAATGCAAAACTGTTTTTGGTCATGCCAAATCTCTTTATTCCCTCTCAACATTTTCTAGGGAAACATTAAAACTCTTTTTTGGCATGATACATGTACTGCTGAATCATGCAATGCTTATAATACAACAGTAATTAAACATCAGAAACAACCAACATACTTAATTATTATTGCATCATCCAAAGCTGTGGAAGACAATGAATAGAATGCAACCATTATGGAATTATTTATTTTATAGCTTCTGAAGTTTGCCTTCTTGTTTCTCAGAAAAGTGAATCCATCCATTCATGAGACTGAATAAGAACTAAATAATTTTGGCAAGTGTTGCAGATGTCAAATTCTCAGATTGCAGAGTGAAATTCAACTCTCATCAGTATAGCTTTTAATGAAAATATCAATTCTGAACTAGAAACATAGAAACATAGAAAATAGGTGCAGGAGGAGGCCATTCGGCCCTTCGAGCCAGCACCGCCATTTATTGTGATCATGGCTGATCATCCCCTATCAATAACCCGTGCCTGCCTTCTCCCCATATCCCTTGACTCCACTAGCCCCTAGAGCTCTATCTAATTCTGTCCAAAATGTACCAAACTCCAAAAAAGACAAGAATATCTCTGGTGATTTTTATAGGCCCTTCATCAAAGTTTTGAAACAGATAACAAACAATTAAAATAAACTAAATGGGTCAAGATTGTTATAAAATTGGGTGGCACCATGGTGCAGCGGTAAAGCTGCTGCCTCACTGCACGAGAGACCCGGGTTCGATCCCGACTAATGGTGCTGTTTGTGTGGAGTTTGTTCCTTTTCCTGTGATCGCGAGGGTTTTCTCCGGGTACTCCAGCTTCTTCTCACATTCCAATCGTGCAGGTTTGTAAGTTAATTGGCTTCTGTAAGTTGCCACTAGTGTATAGGATGCAAAAATGGGAGAACGTAGAACTAGTGTATGGGTGATTGTTGCCCGATGGATTAGATGGGCCGGATGACCTGTTTCCACTCTGTATCTCTAAACTAAACTAAAATTATGACCAGATGTTCCAAGAATAAAATATCAGTCAGATTTCCTTTCAAATTCCAAACAGATGTGACAATAGCAACTCATAGGTAATGGAAGCAGTCACCAAATATCAAAGTATGTGAAATTCTATGACCAGCAAGAAAAATGTAATTACTTGAACGGGGAAATTGGATTAGACATCTGTGAGGAATCTTATGATTTGAGGCCCCAGAATTGTTCTCTAACATTATAATTATGAAATAATTATCGTCCTTATAATTATGAAAGGTTAGTTGATCAACATCTCACAGCCTGGTAAGTTTTCATTTGATTCAACTACTGTATGTTTAAAAGGCCATAAATAGTCTCATATGTGATTTGGAAATATTTACGCATATTGTAGTTCATTCAGCAGTAAGTATATCAACTCTTATTTTAGCTGTAAGTCTGCCATCAAAGATGGTTTGATAATACCAAATTTCTACGAGACTTTGGTAACATGTTTAACTGCATTTATTTACCAAATCTTAATCAAATCTTTAAAAGCTCAAGCCGTAGATTAGATCCTTTTAAAGATTTGTAAGCATCTTAAATTAAATCATCAAAGACTGACTTTAGTTGTAGCTGAACCCAAGAATGTCTACAACAATTAAAAAGTGACTGCCTTGGAAAGATGCTTTAAAGATGGTTTACTTTGTTATGAGACACCCCCAACCATCTTGGCATTCCTTTACAGAACTAATCTGCTCAAAATATATTTGAATAATGAGTTTCAAACCCATTCCCAAAAAGACTACTGAAATATATTTTGAAACATATGCCACAAAATGGGTTTGAACATAGAACATACGGGGTGGTACAGTGGCGCAGCAGTAAAGTTGCTGCCTTACAGCGCGAGACCTGGGTTCGATCCTGACTACAGGTGCTCTCTGTAGGGTGTCTCTACATTCTCCCTGTGAATGTGTGGGTTCTCTCCGGGTGTTTTAGTTTCCTTCCACACTCTAAAGATGCCCAGGTTTGTAAGTTAATTGTCTTTGGTAAAAATTGTAAATTGTCCCGAATATGTAGGATAATGTTAGTGTACGGCAGTGATCGCAGGTCGGTGTGGACTCGGTGGGCCGAAGGGCCTGTTTCCACGCTGTATCTTTATCTCTAAAGTTTAACTGAAGAACATAAACATACAGAACAAGAATAGGCCCTCCTTCCCACAATGTCTGTGCCGAACGTGATGCCAAGCTAAACGATGTCATCTGCCTGCACATGATCCATATCCATCCATTGCTTGCATATCCATGTGCCTAACTACAGTAAAAGCCTCTTTAATGCCCCTATCATATCTTCAGGATGTGAGTAGTGTAATTTATTAAACCCTCATGAAGAGTGCTTGGTTTTAAAGGTCAGAGCAAAATAATGTAGAATGTTTTATACTTCTCACAGAAATAGCTAAACACTGGGCTATAAATATACTTTATAAATACATTTTATTTTACATGTTGAAATGTTTCCAATACTCTAATAATAGTTCTATTATTAGGAGTAAGCTAAACTTTGGAAAACACATTCAAATGTATATAATGTATCCAATGGTTTGCTGAAACATTGCTCTGAAGATAATATTTTTAAAATTTAATTATGTGAAAGTTTTAGTTATTTTTCCTCATGCTTTTTGCAGGAGTTCTGATTGCAGCAGAGTGTCAGCATTGGTACTTAAATAAAATTCCTTTCATAACCTAATATAACCTATTTTAATATTAATATCTCACAACTATCTTGCTGCTTCTGCAACTCTTGTGTAAAAAAAAATCCATCATAAAATAGACCTAAAGTAATTGTTACATAAAATATTTTTAAACTGATGAAAGGGTAAATGCAGTCTTTACAGGGCTGCCAACATTGGGTGAGAGTTGGGAGTGAGAAATTGTGAGAGACCAAGCCCGAGGAAGCGTAGTGACCGGGGGGAGGGCGTGGGAGGAGGGTGACCCCCTCCCCCTCCAATTGGTACGGAACCTTTGCATTTTTCAGCGTGAAATTGTGCAAAAAGGTGCATACTGTAGTGAGTCTTTTAACTTACACTTGAATGCAATATATGTGCTTTAAATTGGATTAGCTATGAATAAGGTTAAACTAAATTACATTCCTAATTACATTCCACAGTAGAGCCAGGTTCTGATCAACACATGCAGCACATGAATGATCTTAGTGTATTCGTGTATGGAAATCAGATTATTATCAAACACTTGGCCCATGTTGATCAACCTGGGTCTCACTGTACACCTGGTACTGCTCCTGGCCCTGACTCCAGTTGCATACCTTCTCTCATTCCTGACCCTGAGTTCAGGCATACAGCTGCCCCCCTATTCTACCCTGATCATAGCTGCTTACCTGCTTAGGTTCCTAGTGCTGAACACTCCCCTGGTCCTAGCTTTTGACTGCACACCTAGTTCTATTCCAGACCTTGACTCTGGATGCACACTTGGCCTTGCTCCTAGCCCCTTTGCACTGACAATAAATCTGGCCCACACATATAGTCCTATATCTGACCCCCTGGATTTAACCTATTACGTTCAAGTCCACAGGTGCTTATCTTATGCAGTAATCCTTTATGCGGCACTTCACAGACCAAATTATGGATAACAACATTTGCTACATCCATTGGCTTCCTTGTTATCTAACATGCTAGTCACTTTGTCAAATACGTTATCAATTGGTTGAACACAATTTCTCATCCATAAAATTATAATCTCTCAGCTGTATAAGTATTCTGTTACCATTTCCTTCATTTTCCTAACAAACTGTCCTGAAGTCATTTTCACCCCCAGTGTTTTCAATATTTTGCTGTTGTCCTCTCAGCTGGGACTTTTCCGAAATACAAAGTCCAATAATTATATGTTTAAGCAATATTATTCTATTAAATGTGATCTTGAGAGTGCATTATATTTTCTGTGGTATTCATAACACAACAATGATAAATAGATCTTTGTTTTGATTGCACCTACCAACATGCATACATTATTATATTGCAGTTAATATGTACCTAGGGCACATTTTTGTTCCAATGCTCCCTATTCTCAATTACTTTTACATTGAAGTGATTGAAATCCAAGTGAAGTTTAAATGGCATCATAAAAGTAAGACCTCCGGAATGGATGATATTCATTACGTGGTTGTTTGGGCTCAGTATCAGCACAATTACTATATTAAACTTTGAATTTTCAGATGTCCTGGTTCAAGCTAAAACTAAAGACAAATAATAATCTCCTCACACATTCCCCTGCAAGTATCTCTGTCACTCCTTTAAAATATGCCCCTTCTTTGAACAAGCTCTTAAACATCGCATCTGAATCAGTTTCAATCTGATTACACTCCTTGAGGAGTGTTCAATTAATAAAACACCAAGATTAGGGACATTTCTATGCAACCTGTCAAAGGAATTGGAGGGAGGGGGGTTAGAAATAGTCAGTGGGGTAAACAAACATAATAGTTAAGTGGCAAATGACAATAGTGCTACCTTCCCAATATTTAACCGAACGAAATAATGGGTTATTGGGTCTGTATGTTGTGACAGACAGCCTGACACCTAGCATGTCATTTTAATATTACACTTAAGATTAATAAATTAAGGTTTTGTCAACTAATTACAAATCAGGCTAATTACAAATCAATAATATTAGCCAACTCCGAAACATGAAGCGCTGAGCATTGAGATCCAGACAATCTGGACAACTGGCCTCAGTTCCTCACTCACATCTGGCAGTCTTCTCTGTCTGTCCCCCCCCCCCCCCTCCCAGGGTAGGGACTTTTTGAAATTTTGTGTATTAAAATCATGTTTTAGTGCATTGAAGAAGTATGATTTCAATGTTTTTTGTATGAAGTATTTTTAAGAGGTAACCTTTCAAGGGGTAACTTTTTCCACACAAAGGGTGGTGGGTGTATGGACCAAGCTGCCAGAGAAGGTATTTGAGGCAGGGACCATCCCAACATTTAAGAAACAGTTAGACTGATACATGGACAGGACAAGTTTGGAGGTATACACCAAAAGCAGGTAGCATAGAGAGCTGGGACATGTTGGCGGGTTACGCCGAAGGGCCTGTTTTCACACTGTATCACTCTATGACTACATCATACCTCCACCATGCATGAATGCTTCAAAATCAAGTGATCGAGTTTTATTGCCATAAACTCAAGCATAGAAACATAGAAAATAGGTGCAGGAATAGGCCATCGGCCCTTCGAGCCAGCACTGCCATTCAATATGATCATGGCTATTCATCTAAAATCAGTACCTCATTCCTGTTGTTTCCCCATATCCCTTGATTTTGTTAGCCCCAAGAACTAAATGTAACTCTCTGTTGAAAACATCCAGTGAATTGGCCTGCACTGCCATCTGTGACAGAGAATTCCACAGATTCACAACTCTCTGTGTGAAGAAAGTTTGTCCTCATCTCAGTCCTGACTGGCCTACCCTTTATTCTTAAACTGTGACCCCTGGTTCTGAACTCCCACAACATCGGGAACATTTTTCCTGCAGTTACAGTAAGTGAAAATCTAGCAGGCAAGCAGGATGCTTTCTCCAACCACCCCTATTTGAAGTCCACTATCTTCCACCGTTTCTACCCAGTGCTTGGTACTTACTTCCAGCAGCCACTGGTTGTCCTCCAGGATGCACTGAGCCGCAGCCTGATCCATGCCGGTAATCTGGTCGAATTTGGCACAGAGACTCTCATGGCAGCGGCGCAACGCTTCAACGCCTCTGATGGCCCGGGACTCTTGCACTGAGGCTGCTCCATGGCCGGAGCTGCAGTGAGCGACTCGCCAGCCCGGCAAACACTCGCCAGCCCCGCTCCCCGTCCGCATCTGTCCCCGCCGCTGCTTCTGCTTCCAACACCCGCGGCCCATGCAGTTCATATGAGTTTTGAAATTTTCGTGGATCACAGAGCGTGAGAAATTTGTGATCAGAGTGAGAATTTGGCGAAATGCGTGATTCTCACACTCACTGCATGGGACTTGGCAGCCCTTCCTCTTTATCCCCCTCTCCTCCCCCCCTCTCTCTCTCTCTCTCCCTCTCTTTCTCTCCCTACTCTCTCTCTCCCTCCCACCTGACTCTACCCCCTCTCTCTCCCCCCTTCTCTCTTCCGCTCCGTCTCCCTCTCCTCTCTCCCCCTCTCTTTCACTCCTTTCTTCCCTCTCCTCCCTCCTCTCTCTCCCTCTCTCTCTCTCTCTTTCTCTCCCCCTCTCTCTCCTCCTCTTTCTCACCCCCCTCTCTCTCGCTCTCTCTCCCGCTCTCTCTCTCTCCCCCTCCCTCCCTCTCACTCCCCCTCTCTCTCTCCGTCTCTCTCTCCCTCTCTCTCTCTCTCTCCCTCTCTCTCTCTCTCCCCCCTCTCTCTTTCTCTCTCTCCCCCCTCCCATCATTCTCTCCCTCTCTCTCTCTCACTCCCTCCCCACGCTCTCTCCCTCTCTCTCTCTCTCTTTCTCTCTCCATCTCTCCCACTATCTCCTTTCCCCCCCCCACAATCGTTCTCTCTTTCCCTCTCCCTCTTTCTCTCTCCCCTCTCTCTCTCTCTCTCTCTCTTCCCCCATTTCTCTTGTTCCGCACTTTCTCTCTCCCTCTTCCCCTCTCTCCCCTCTTCCCCCTCTCTCTTTTACCACCCCTCTCTCCCCCCCTCTCTCTCCGATTCTCTCCTACCCTCTCCACCTCCACCCCCCCTTACCCTCATCCTTCCCTCTCTCTCCTCTTTCCTCTCCTCCTCCCTCCCTCTCTCCCTCCCACCTCACCCCATCACTCTCCCCCTCCCTCTCCAGCCCCTCTCTCTCCTCCCTCAATCTCCCCCCTCTCTCTCACCCCCCCCCCTCTCTATCTCTGTCTCCCCCCCCCTCTCTCTCTCCTTTCTCTCCCCCCCTCTCCATCTCCTCTCTCCCCATTCTCTCCCCGTCTCCTCTCACCCCTCTGTCTCCTTCCCCTCTCTCTCTCTCCGCCTCCCTTTGAGAGTTTCTGTCCCTTCAGCACAGAGACTCTCACGGCAGCGGCGCAATGCTACCGACGGCCCAGGACTTGCACTGCATGGCCAGAGCTGCAGCAAGCAACTCGCAGGCCCCACAAACACTCACCAGCCCGGCTAACACTCGCCAGCCCCGGCTCCCCGCATCTGTCCCCGCCGCTGGTTCTGCTTCCATCCCTCCCTCAGCCCCGGCTCTCCAACACCCACGGCCCATGCAGTTTATCTGAGTTTTGACATTTTCGTTGATAACAGAATTTCTTACGACAGCGAAATTTGTGATCAGTGTGAGTATTTGTTCACATGCATGATTCTCATGCTCAAAGCGTGAGAGTTGGCAGCCCTGCCTTTATATAGATGCTGTGTCAATTAGCTGTGCTGTTTGAAAGTCTGGTCTTAGCTTACAATTTCAGTCTGAGTAGTTGATATAACAATATGTAAATTTGACGAGATGTTCCAGTAGATATACAGATTTAGCATTCAAGTGCTGATTAGACAAGTTATTGTATGTGGATGATGCATCCAGTTCCAGCTGCTATTTTATTCACACAGCAGCAATCTCCAGGGATGAGTAAGAATGTGCACACTGTCTTGAGTTGAGTTTGTCAAACGTACCAAGGTACAGTGAAAAGGATTTTGCTGCATCCTAACCTATTAGCGGAGAGACAATACATGATTACAATTGAGCCATCTACTGTGTACAAATACATGTTAAAGGGAATAACGTGAATAATGCCTAGTGCAAGATATAGTCCAGTAAAGTCTGATGAAAGGTAGCCTGAGGGTCTCTAATGAGGTAGATCGTAGCTCAGGACTGTCTCTAGTTGTTGGTATCATGGTTCAGTTGCCTGCTTGTATCTTCAGGGGGATACAGTCCATGTTCTCTCTTGTTTTGTCTTTTTCTGCAGCAGCTAATGCCACTGTTAACCTGATAACCCTCATCCCCTCCTATAGAACAAAGGGGACAGTCAGACAGGTTTCCATGGTGAAGGGCACTCCTCTTCCCCTGGTTGATCCTCTATGGTTTAGTTTTTAGTTTTAGAGATACAGTGTGGAATCAGGCCCTTCGGCCCACTGAGACCAGGCCGACCAACGATCACCCATACTCTAGTCCCATGCCATTCATGTTTCACATCCTGCACACTAGGAACAATTTACAGAAGCCATTCAATCTACAAACCTACCCATCTTTGGCACCTAAAGAAAAAACGCACGGTCACAGGGAGAATGTACAAACTCCATACAGACAGCATCCGTAGTCAGGATCAAATCTGGGTCTCTGGCGCTCTCCTGCTGCAAATCTCAGTGCTGCACCACGGTGCTGCCCCACTATGCTGTCTAACCAGATGGCATTTGGCAGCACCTATTTCCAGACGTCTAGATTTTTTGGACTAAGAGCTGATTGTATGTTAGTGAAGTATTAAAACAATGTCCTGAAAGTTACCTATCATATTTCAAACACCTCTTCCAGCCTCCAGCAGAGTGAACAGTTAAAGGTATTATATCAATAAGATTAGGAAAAGGGAAGGTGCAACAAGACCTGGGTGTGCTTGTACATCAGCCACTGAAAGTAAGCATGCAGGTACAGCAGACAGTGAAGAAAGCTACTACCTGTAGCATGTTGGCCTTCATTGCGAGAGGATTTGAGTTTAGGAGGTCCTACTGCAGTTGTACAGGGCCCTCGTGAGACCGCACTTGAGTAGCGTGTGCAATTTTAGTCTCCTAATTTGAGGAAGGACATTATTGCTATTGAGCGAGTGCAGCGTGGGTAATTCCCAGGATCGCGGGACTGACATATGATGAAAGAATGGGTTGACTGGGCTTGTACTCACTGGAATTTAGAAGGATGAGAGGGAATCTTGTAGAAACATATAACATTCTTAAAGTATTGGACAGGCTAGATGCAGGAAAAATGTTCCCGATGTTAGAGGAGTCCAGAGCAGGGGTCATGGTTTACGAATAAGGGGTAGGCCATTTAGGACTGAGATGAGAAAAAACCTCTTCACCCAGACAGTTGTGAATCTGTGGAATTCTCTGCCACAGAAGGCAGTGGAGGCCAATTTAATGTGGTACTGATTTTAGATGATCAGCCATGATCATGTTGAATGGCGGTGCTGCCTCGAAGGGCTGAATGGGCTACTCCTGCACCTATTTTTCTGTTTCTACTGTTTAAAATCTTCCAATCAATTTGCTTACTTTGCCATGATGCCATGGAACCTACTAAATGTTTATCAGCAATCAATTAAAGTTACAACTGTTCCTTAACTCTGGTGTATATACAGGTACTTACTTACAACTTAATTTTCCAAGATGGTGTATTGTACTAATCTTGTCCAACTTTGCATTTCAACTTAAGATCCCAACTTGGCCACCTTGAAGATTCTTCAGAGCTTAAAGTACCTGGCGTGAATGATTAACAATATACTTTCTGTTTTTTTTAAATAATGTTCTTAAATATTTGAAATTAATTTAAAATTGTCATCATATTCCAGCCAATATATGCTTATTTAACATTGATTTGCTTTTGGCTGGACTTTGCAAAGTACAATCGAATTCTACTTGCATTCTTGCTTTTATTTGCAGGCAGGGGCTGATGTTGTCCTTTCAGAATAAGTTTTAGGGGCACTTTAAATAGATGCACACGATTAATTTATTTAAAAATTTCAAATATATATATATTTTAATGCTAATAAATATAATAAATGCTATCAGTGCACGTCTTTATCTTCACTCGTTGGACTCAAAATGTTCTCTTGCACCATCACCTGTTTACTCCTCCAACAATGCTCCTCTGACATAGATTCATGGAGCCATGCAGCATGGAAACTAACCTTTCAATCCAACATCTACGCTGACCAAGATGCCTTGTCCCATTTGCCTGCGTTTGGCCCATAACCCTCTGAACCTTTCCTGTCCAAATGTCTTTTAAATGTTGTTATACTTCCTACCTCCTCTGGCAGCTTATTCCATAAACCCACCGCTCTCCGAGTGAAAAAGTTGCCCCTCAAATTCAGTTTAAATTTTGCCCCTCTTATCTTTCCCTACTTTATCTATTTCTCTCATAATCTTATGTACCTCTATAGAATCATCCCTCAACCTCCCGCATTCCTAGACTGCTAAAGATCTCTCTATAGCTCAGTCCCTCAAGTCCTGACAACATCCTTGTAAATATTCTCTGCATGCTTTCTAGCTTAATGACATGCTTGGGAGTCTTTTTTATTTCAAATACATATATTATTAATAAAATACATACTGGAGATACAATAAGCAAAGCGCTTTCTTTACATTTATTATACCGTCAAATCAATACATACTCTTACAATGCATCAATGCCACTCATGCTTCCTCTGTAAACAATAAACCCATGAAGTGTTTGGGAGGCTGATGTAAGGAACCCAACGTCTCAGAATTTAACCCTAACTCTACCCGAGTGCACTGCTTCCCCACAATGTCTTGCTCCTAGCTGTACTGAGCTTCAGTGCATCCCACAACACATATTCCTGCACCTCGAAATGTACAGAACTGTGATGGGTGTCACATCAGCACAGCAGTGGAGTTGCTGCCTCACAGCACCAGAGAACCGGGTTCAATCCTGACTGTGGGTGCTGGCTTTATGCAGTTTGTATGTTTCCCTCCAGATGCTCCGGTTTCCTCCCACATCCATGCAGGTTTGTGGGTCTCTGTAAACAGTCCCTGGTGTGCAGGATAGGACTGATTTATGGGTGATCACTGGTTGCCATGGACTTGGTGGTCCATTTGCCAACAAAACAGCAATATTCACTTATGAACAATTCCTTACACCAACAGGTTTTGAGCAGACCAAACTGCATCTTTCATTGTGTTGCTGATCTCCCAACAGCACGTGATGCTTGCCTTGATATTGTTTGTGAAAGTTGGTGTGCATTTTCTACCTGACAATGATGATCGCATATCAAAAGATACAAAAAGAAAATTCTATTGTGAAGGATAAATCAGCGAATTAAAAAATCGTAATAATTACAAAAACGTTAAGAAATAAGTATATTGATCCCAGCTTTCAAATGAAGCACATT
Organism: Leucoraja erinaceus; assembly: GCF_028641065.1. Lineage (NCBI taxonomy): Eukaryota > Metazoa > Chordata > Chondrichthyes > Rajiformes > Rajidae > Leucoraja > Leucoraja erinaceus. Next base: position 125,146,273 of record NC_073377.1, on the reverse strand, counting down.
CATGGTTAGAAAAAAATAAGTAACCCATTGGTTCAAAGGAAATTTAAAATGTTTTAAAGGCAATATTTTGATAGGGTGAACAGCAGCATGCAAGCATTGGTTTATAACTGTTCCTCCAATAGCAGGAGCGAGATTTAAGTATATTGCCCACAAGTTAAAAATGTACCATGTAAATACTATGTATTTATATACCACTTTCATTACACCCCACAATGCCATACAGTTCATTAAATACTAATGAAGTGCAATCATGGCTGTTATATAAAAACACAGTTGAAAATTTGCATCGGGGAAAGTCCCATAAGCAAGGCTGTAAATAAAAACAGATTGTTTGTTTTATACGGGTTTATTGCAAACATGTGTCAGGTATGATCAACAAAAGATTGCATTGATAAATTGTATGTTTATATAAAAGAATAAACAGGGTGAAAACCAGTACCTCTCCAAGCTTACTATTTCCTCAGTGCCAGCCTATATTTTTCTTGCTCAAATCTTTTGACTGATAAGCAAACCCAGAACCTGCTGGCTCAGAATTAAAGAACTGAGCTGCAGCTGACACAAAAACAAATTGTGGCAGGTGGCGAGCGATGACACTGTGACATGATCTGGAGAAGAATTGTATGAAAAAAAAAGTAACCTATATTTAGTTTTGGTTTTGGAGATACAGCATGGAAACAGGCCCTTCAGCCCACTAAGTCCATACAGACCATCAAGCTCCCATTGATACGAGTTCTATGTTATCCCACTTTCTCATCCACTCCCTGCACACATTGGAGGCAAATTTAGAGGTCAATCAACCTTCAAACCAGCACGTCCTTGGGATTTGGGGGGTAACTGTGGCACCAGGGGGAAACCCAAGGGGCCACAGGGAGAAAGTGCAAACCCCACTCAGACAGCATTGAGATCAGAATCGAACCCAGGGCAGCAGATTTATCAGCTGTACAACTGTACCACCCCTAACATAGGGATCTTTTACCTCCATACTCCCCAAAATGCTTTTGAACCAATAGTTTTAAGAAGTGCCCTCTCCATGGATGGATAAAAGATTAAAAATCAATTCACATGGTCATTCGATATCTATGCCAAGAGAAACTATACTGTTCCTCTCTCCACAGATTCAGCATAGGATGTTCAGTATTTCCATCACTTTCTCCTTTATTTCAGATCTGCAGCACCTGCTGTTGAGTATGTTAAAAGACTTGAATGGGAACAAAAAAGCAGGATTGACCAGATAGTAAGGAATTGAATTGAATTGAATGAATTTGATTAGCCAAGTATGTATACATACAAAGAATTTGCCTTAGTGCTTTGCTCACAGGTAACAACACAATATACCACAGTAGCCAATTAAAAATAAAACATTATAATTTAAATTTGTGAAGATTGAAATAAAATACCAGAGCACAAGGAGGCTACAGACTTTTGGCTGTTGAGTAGAGTTACTGCTTGTGAAAAAAAACTGTTTTTATGTCTGACTGTGGCGGCTTTGACAGTCCGGAGTCGCCTTCCAGAGGGAAGTGTTTCAAAGAGTTTGTGGCCAGGCTGAGAGGGGTCAGAGATTATCTCGCTTCCTGGCCCTTGCAGTGTACAGTTCATTGATGAGGGGAAGATTGCAGCCAACAACCTTCTCAGCTGATCGAACGATGTGCTGCAGCCTCCGGATGTCATGCTTGGTGGCTGAGCCAAACCACACCGATGGGGAAGGTGAGGACAGACTATGATGGCAGTATAAAACAGGATCATCATTGCCTGTGGCAGATTGTGTTTCCTCAGATGCCGCAGGAACCATCCTCGTTGGGCCTTTTTGGTGGTGGAGTCGATGGTGGCCTCCCATTGAAGGTCCCTGGAGATGATGGTTCCAAGGAACTTAAATGACTCCACAGATGTGACTGTGGTGTTGTTGATGGTGGGTGGGGGAGGGAAGGGGAGCTCTCCGAAAGTCTACAATCAATTCCACTTTCTTAAGAGCATTGAACTCCAGATTGTTGCGATGGGACCAGGACGCCAGCTGTGTCACTTTCTGGCTGTAGGCTGATCCCCCCCCTCCCCCCTCCCCCCTCCCCCCTCCTGGATCAGTCCAATCAGGGTTGTGGTGTCCGTAAACTTGAGAAGCTTGACTGAGGAGTCAGTGGAGGTGCAGTCGTTGATATAGAGAGAGTAAAGGAGAGGTGAGAGTACGCAGCCTTATGCTGAGGGTCTGCGGGACCAAGATGAGCTTTCCCAGCCTCACATGCTGCATCCTATCTGTCAGGAAGTTGATGATCCACTGACAAATGGGTTCAGGCACAGTCATCTGGGAGAGTTTGGAGTGTAGTAGCTCTGGCACAATGGTGTTGAATGCAGAGCCAAAATCCACAAACAAAATCCTTGCATTGGTCCTCTGGCAGTCCAGGTGCTGGAGGATGAAGTGCAGGCCTAGGTAGACTGCATCATCCACTGATTTATTGGCCCGGTATGCAAACTACACGGGGTCCAGCAGGGGGTTTGTGATATTTTTCAGCTGGGCCAGCACAAGTCTTTCAAGGGTCTTCATGACTACAGAGGTCAGTGCGAATGTAAGGAAAGTAAGATAGCAAGTGATTAGTAAAGGTGTCAGGAGCTATAGAGTTGAGAGGGAAAGATAGATCAGCCATGATTGAATGGCGGAGTAGACTTAGAGTCATAGAGTCAAAGAGTAACAGTGTGGAAACAGGCCTTGTGGCCCAACTTGCCCGCACTGGCCAACATGTCCCAACTACACTCAATGTCTATTTGAAACATAAAAGATTGTTAAGGGTTTGGACACATTAGAGGCAGGAAACATGTTCCCAATGTTGTGGGAGTCTAGAACCAGGGGCCACAGTTTAAGAATAAGGAGTAAGCCATTTAAGAATGGAGACGAGGAAACACTTTTTTTCACAGAGAATGGTGAGTGTGTGGAATTATCTGCCTCAGAGGGCGGGGGAGGCAGGTTCTCTGGATGCTTTCAAGAGAGAGCTAGATAGGGCTCTTAAAAATAGCGGAGTCAGGAGATATGGGGAGAAGGCAGGAATGGGGTACTGATTGTGGATGATCAGCCATGATCACATTGAATGATGGTGCTGGCTCGAAAGGCCTGCTCCTGCACCTATTGTCTATACTCGTTCCACCTGCCTGCATTTAGTCCATATCCCTCCAAACCTGTCCTATTCCATGTACCTGTCCAACTGTTTCTTAAATGATACGATACAATAAATCTTTATTCATCCCCAGAGGGAAATTGGTCTGTCAACAGTCACAACACCCAACAAGGTACACGAAAACTTGAAATTAAAATTAAATTAAAAGTAAGAAAAAAAGACAAGTGAATGTTGTCTGGCTGCCATGACCACATTGCCTTCACCGGAACAAATGAACAAACAAACAAACGCAGGCTGATCAGTCTGAAGATGGTTCTCGACCCGAAATGTCGCCTATTTCCTTTGCTCCATAAATGCTGCCTCACCCACTGAGTTTCTGCAGCATTTTTGTCTACCTTCGATTTTTCAGCATCTGCAGTTCCTTCTTAAACAAACAGACACTAGTGCCCCCCTCCCCTCCCCCACACCAGGTCCCCATTTGTCCTCCCACACTGTGTCCTCTATTGTTTTTCACGGCGGTCCCCCCACACCGAACCATTGGGATAGTCCCAGCGTCAACTACCTCCACTGGCAGCTTGTTCCATACACCAACCACCCTTTGTGTGAAAAGGTTACACCTCAGATTCCTATTAAATTGTTTCCTCTTCACCTTAAACCTGTCCTCTAGTCCTCGATTCATCTACCCGATCTATTCCTCTCATGATTTTATACACCTCTATAAGATTGCTCCTCATCCTCCTGCACTCCAGCCTACTCATCCTCTCCCGATAGCTCAAACCCTGTTTCTCCAAAAGATGCTGCATGACCCGCTAATTTACTCCAGCAGAACGCTGGGCAGAGGAGGACGAAAGACTTGGGCTCTCAGCCTATTCCGAATCCTCCCGCCTCCACTTACCCCGATGTTTTCTCCGGGTTTTCCTTGGAGCCGCGCTCCCATTGTAGTTGCCGCGGCGCTCTCTGTTGATCTCTGCTGGCCACGCTAGATCGGTGAGTACAGCGTTTAAAATGTCTCAGTTTACGCTCGTTTAGATTTAAGAGAGTTTCCCTGTCATACTTTGTTAGTGCTAGGGAGTTGGAACTTAATTAGTTAGAAATAAATCTAAGATCTGGCACTCGGGTGTCAGGACAACAGTCTCCTCTTGAATGTCAAAAAAACTAAGGAGCTGATCATGGACTTTAAGAGGGCACATCATCCGAGGACGTACACACCATTGAAGATAAATGGTGATACTGTGGATAGGGTGAGCTACTTTAAATACCTGGGAGTCCACATCTCAGAGGATCTGACATGGACATCACATGCTGCAGCACTCTTGAGCAAGGCAAGGCAGCGCCTTTACCACCTCGGGCAATTGAGGAAATTCAGAGTGTCTCTGAGGATCCTCCAGTGCTTCTACTCAGTGGCTGTGGAAAGCATCTTGTCCGGAAATATCACAATTTGGTTTGGGAACTGCTCTGCCCAGGACAAGAAGGCTCTGCAGAGAGTAGTGCGTTCGGCCGGATGCACTATGGGAACTACACTCGTCCCCCTGCAGGAACTATACATCAAAAGGTGCAACTCCAGAGTCAACAAGATCATGGGAGACCCCTTCTACCCCAGCAACGGACTATTCCAGCTGCTATGGTCAGGCAAACGCCTCCGTTGCCATGGTGTGAAAATGGAGAGGAGGAGAAGAAGTTTCTTCCGTGAGGCCATTAGGACTGTAAACTCCTATCTCACCAGGGACGAACTTTACTGTACCAATTTACTGTTGTGTGATGTCTTTTTAAAATTGCTGTTTTTTCTTTTTTTCCTCCCACAAATATGTGAATATGTGATTCTGTTCCATTCTGTTTTGTAGTTTTTTGCACAATCCGCAAGCATTGCCACTTTTCATTTCACTGCACATCTCGTATGTGTATGTGACGAATACTTGACTTTACTTGACTTGACACTTTTTGGTATAAATCAGCATCTACAGTTCTTTGTTTCTACAATTATTTCTCCGGTTGCTGTAATCTCTTCAGTTTCTCCAGTCATTAGCATGCTAACATAGCATCCTACTTTCGTAGGTGAGAATTGTATTAAATAATCAGTTGTGATTAACTATTTTGTTGGTGTACAGAATCGCCTCCACATCCCAAACCAGCTGCCTCACCTGTACTGGGTCTGAGATCTATTATCTATATCCTGTCTTGGGTCTCAGACACTCTGATCCTTCAGAACAGGGCTGGGAGCAAGTGAATATCATAATACCTGCCTCAGACCAAAAGACACAGGAATTGCTTGACCCCACCCCACATATTGCAACAGGTGCTCTGCAACTTTACTCAATCTAGCGAAGTACTTGGGAGACTGGAGTGAACCTTCGCCGACCTAAATGTCCATTGTAAAGACCAGCTCGGTCTGACACGATGAAACGCCGCTGCCGTTTGTATTAATCGAAACCCCACTTTAAATCTGGTAAATCTGCAAAAACCTGCACCGCGACTCAAGCGAAGGATAATCTGCCGGATAATCTGCCCGGCGTTTTGTCATTGGATAAGGGAAAGCTCCTCAGCGGGGAGTGGGCCGGCCGCTGCTGGCGCGATTGGCCCGGACCGTTGTCATTCAGGGCAGCTCCATTCATGGCCAAACCCCGAGTCGACCAGCCGAACCAACAGATGATTAAGGAGCGTCGCTCTGGGGTGTGACCGAGTCTTGGCTCTAGTCTCCGGGTTGTAACGGCGGCGCCAACTCGCAGCCATGAGAAGTAAGCGGCAGCAAACACACAACACGGGGAAGCATATATCATAGTGTTACGAGGGCAGTTTGCCTCCACCGTCAGTCACGCCGGCTGCACCTTGTATTGATGCACCGTTTGTTGATGAATTCTCTCTTTTTCTTAAGGAGTCGGAGGCTGTGGGAACGATGTCCAGTGGTGCTTCACCCAAGTGAAAGGTACCTCAGACCTTGATATATCTGAAGGTAGGAGGTGAATCTGTCATCCTCTCCGAGTGGTGAATGTGGTGGTGTGTGTATGCACTGTAAACACACACACACGTACCCACCCCTGTTGAATACCAGGTTCTTCGTGCTTTCCTCACGTTTGTGTCTTGCACTTTATGTTCTAATGTGTGGGTGAGAAATATACGTGTGGGTATTTAAATGGATTGACTTGTAAAATGGAGTGTGAGTGCTCGAGTATGAATCTGTTGTGTTAGGAATGGAGTTGTCTCTCTGGGGTTTTTTAAATGCCCCCTCCCCTCCCCCGGGAAATGTTGTATCAAGACGCCCAGCGATAATGAGGGTCTCGACACGAAACGTCACCCCTTCCTTCCCTCCAGAGATGCTGCCTGTCACGCTGAGTTACTCCAGTATTTTGTGTCTCAGCGAAAGTGAACATTGATTGTCGTAGATAATGTTTATGGAAAGAAGGGTTTGGAAATTTGAAAAAGAGGAATTGTACATTGGGGGGAATTTCACATGTACCCAGGTACAGTGAAATTCATTTTCTTGTGTACAGTTTAGTAGAAATCTTACTCCTGGCGATCGAGTATTACCATCTGGTTTCCTCAAAACATTTTATTTTAGGATTTGTGGCTACCAAGAAGTTTGATAAATGCCTTCAATAAAATATTTATCTGAATGAGCACAAAGCTGCCGGCCCCGATGGCATCCCCGGGCGGGTGCTCAGGGCATGTGCTGGACAACTATCCCCAGTCCTCACTGACATTTTCAATCTGTCACTGGCCCAGGGTGTTGTCCCCACTTGCCTCAAGACATCAACCATCGTGCCAGTGCCCAAACAATCAGCCACAGGGAGTCTCAACGATTTCCGCCCAGTGGCACTCACCCCTGTTATTGCTAAGTGCTTTGAGCGGCTGATCTGGGCTCACCTCAAAGCAAGCCTCCCCCCCCCCCCCCCCCCCCCCCCCCCCCCCCCCCCCACACTGGACCCCCATCAGTTTGCCTACCGGACCAACAGGTCTACAGAGGGCGCCATATCGGCGGCCCTACACTCTGCCCTGACCCATTTCAGCTCTGCCTTTAACACTGTCATCCCCGCCAGCTTGATCACCAAACTCAGCGGACTTGGCATCTCCACCTCCCTCTGCAATTGGACACTGGATTTCCTCACCAACAGACCGCAGTCTGTTAGGGTCAACAACCTCACCTCCTCCACTATAACACCGGCATGCCTCAGGGCTGTGTGCTCAGCCCTCTCCTCTAATCCCTCTTCACCCATGACTGCATCCCTAAGGATGGCTCCAACGCCATCATTAAGTTTGCCGATGACACCACGGTGGTAGGACTGATCAGTGACAACGACGAGTCAGCCTACAGGGATGAGGTCCAGCACCTGACAACCTGGTGTGCCAACAATAACCTCGTCCTCAACTCCAAGAAGACGAAGGAAATTATTGTTGACTTCAGGAAGATCAGAGGGGGAAGACATACCCCCATCCATATAAACGGGACTAAGGTGGAGCGCGTCTCCAACTACAAATTCCTCGGGGTACACAACTCGGAGGATCTGTCCTGGTCCCTCAACACCTCCAAGCTGATCATAAAGGCGCAGCAGCGCCTTTACTTCCTGAGGAGGCTCAAAGAAAGCTCACCTGTCCCCCCAGATCCTGACCAACTTTTACCGCTGTACCATCGAAAGCATCCTGACCACCTGCTTCACGGTATGGTACAGCAGTTGCACCGTAGCGGACAGGAAGGCACTACAACGGGTGGTGAAAACCGCGCAGTACATCATTGGTGCCCCGCTCCCTGCCATGGATGCCCTCCACCGAAAACGGTGTCTGAGACGGGCCGGGAAGATCATTAAAGACCCCTCGCACCCCAACCATGGACTGTTTGCCCTCCTCCCATCAGGCAGGCAGTACAGGAGCCTCGGGGCTCGTACCAGTAGGATGAGGAACAGCTTCTACAATAATACCATCACATTGCTGAACTCGGAGTCCCACCGATAGACTTCTCCAGTCTCTCCGTCCACATTGTTCGATTATTGTTTGATTATTCTGTATTTTTATTTTTATTTCTATATTGCACTATACTACGGACTGACGCTAAACTGCATTTCGTTGTACCCATACTCCTATTTGTGCAATGACATTAAATTGAATTGAATTGAATATAGTATAAATTAATCATCCAAATTCTTTCAGTGTAGGTAAGTTAACCAAACTGCATTTGCCCTGGTGAAGAGGACTTGAAAATGAATGATGACACACGACAAACTGCTTAAAATGGGATTCGTGCTTTTCTGTGACTCAATTCATTGGAAGTGTCATTTTACTAGATGTGATTCTTATATTAATTTTTTTTCCCCCTGTTGCTTTGCATGGGTCTCCCAACAGTGGAGTTAGCTTCTGGCCATGCTTGAATTGCACCATCTATTTATTTCCCTTTAACACAGATTTTTGTTTTGAAGCTCCCTGCGTCAAGAAAGTTGCTATCCAAGATATTCAGAGTTGTTTAGCGTGGGAAGCCCAACAGTTCTCTAGCTAATGTACTATTTGTATTCATCCAACTTCCTTAAATTGTGAATCCGTCAGTCCATGAAACTTTAAAACCTGTCTCTTGTGTGTTTAAAAAAATATGTAATGTGTTGCCAATCCTGTTTTTAAATTGATTATCACTTTATGATACAAGTAGTTATGCAATCGTAAGTGTTTGCCTGAGTTTAGATAACTGAAGATTTTGTGTCTCAGCCTCTGCCTGTAATGTATTTTTCAATTGTTTCATTGGGAAATTAGTACATAGGTGATTAATAACTCTGATTGTGGAATTTGCTAAACTGGACAACTAATGTGTTTTATGTTAAATGGATTACATTACTTGTGGTCTGACTTGTTTTGTGAATGCCTATGTTTAGATTATTACATTTAACTATTTTCCCCTCCCAACGTTATATCCACAAATGGTGTGTTTAATTGTTCAGTTGGTAAATCTTTGGTGATGCTAAGGATGAGTGCGTTTCTTTAATCAAGGTAAGGCATAACATTTGGAAATAAAGTCATGATGTTTCAATGATTAGTAAACACTGAAAAAGATTAATCAATCTTTGTTCAGCCTTATATCGGAGTTTATGGTGAATATGATATCTGCTATAAACTGTGATATGAGGCTGCACATAAATTGAATAATATTTTAAGTGATTTGTAATAATTGAAGGAATATGACTATTTTCAAAAATTATTTCCTTGCCTTGATCTGTTAAAGGATAACTGAATCTACAAATCACATTAGATTCTAAGGCAGTGGTTCTTAATCTTTTTGGCAACAGTACGCGCATATGCGAACAAAATACTGTATGTGGTATGTACCTTTGTTAGGTTCCTAAACATGGGCTCAACAAATTGATATGTTATTTGTGTCCCCTTCATGACCCCCAGCAAAGTCCCAAATGACCCCAAGGTTAAGAACCACTGTTCTAAGGCAACAACTTTAAAATGAGGAATGAAAGCCAGTTTTTTGATGTTCAGATATTTTGATGCCAAACATGTTAATATTTAGGACGATGCTGAAATTAAGAGATGGTGAGAGTGTCCCAGAGTTTAGATTCCAGACAACTGAAGGTGTGGCTGCAAACAGGTCGGTTTTAGAGTAACGCTGAGTTCAAATGGAGTTGTAGGGGTGAAGGATACAGAAATGACCAATTAAAGGAGTGGAGTGTTGAGTATTGTAAGGGACATCACATTGGTAGATGTGGAACCTATGTTGATCAGTGACTACTTATGTAAGGTTATAGGCAACGTATGAGCTTGGACTTACAGAGGCTTTAAGATGGGAGGCCAGAAAATCATTGCACCATTAAACGCAGAAAGTTTTTTTTTAAAGCATCTTGGATTTGAGGTGCAGTATAAGCTGAGGTAGGGTGTAAAGCAGTCTTACTTTTGGGGTCGGGAGCTCAGTTGAAAAGATGAAATGAAATTTGTGGTTGGAGGAAGTTAGAATGTGTTGTGAGCAGCTGGACTTTACCTACGTAACAAACTGTATCTGAAAGATCAAAACAAATATTAAATTAAAAGCAGAAAAACCAAAGAGATTGCAATATACTAGATTATGGAGCAAAAAAACAAACTGTTGGAGGAACTCGGTGTGTCGAGCAGCATGTTGGGTTAAAGAGATTTTTGACATTTTGGGTCAAGAAGCTGCATCAGGATTGAGAGTGGAGGAGCAAGATGGCTAGCATAAAGAGGAGGGTGGAGAGAGGGAAGATAGGATGGAAGAGGGAGATACAGAAACAGATGGTAAGAGATACCTGAAGTTACAAAATACAATTTTGCAAAATACAAGTCTGAAGAAGGGTTTCGGCCCGAAACGTTGCCTATTTCCTTCGCTCCATAGATGCTGCTGCACTCGCTGAGTTTCTCCAGCTTTTTTGTGTACCTTGCAAAATACAATGTTTATACCATTGGGTTGTAGACTATGCAGGTGGAATATAAGGTGTTGTTCTTATAGAGACACTCACCATCAACAACACCACAGTCACATCTGTGGAGTCTTTTAAGTTCTTGGGAACCATCATCTCCAAAGACCTTGAGTGGGGAGCTACCATCAAATTCACAGTCAAAAAGGCACAACAGAGGATGTACTTTCTACGGCAGCTGAGGAAGCACAATCTGCCACAGGGAATTCTCTGCCACAGAAGGTAGTTGAGGCCAGTTCATTGGCTATATTTAAGAGGGAGTTGGATGTGGCCCTTGTGGCTAAAGGGATCAGGGGGTATGAAGAGAAGGCAGGTACAGGATACTGAGTTGGATGATCAGCCATGATCATATTGAATGGCGGTGCAGGCTCAAAGGGCCAAATGGCCTACTCCTGTACCTATTTTCTATGATCCTATTCCACATGGCCATCGTAGAGTCTGTTCTCACCTTCTTCATCATGGTCTGGTTTGGCTCGGCCACCAAGCACGACACCTGGAGGCTGCAGCGAATTGTCCGATCAGCAGAGAAGGTTATTGGCTGCAACCTTCCCTCCATTGATGAACTGTACACTGCAAGGGCCAGGAAGTGAGCGGGCAAGATCATCTCTGAACCCTCTCACCCTGGCCACAAGCTCTTTGAATCGCTTCCCGCTGGAAGGCGACTCCGGATTGTCAAAGCTGCCACAGCCAGACATAAAAACAGTTTTTATCCACGAGTAGTTGCTCTACGTAACAGCCAAAAATCTGTAGCCTCCCTTTGATCTGGTATTTTGTTGGTTCACATGCTTGATCAATGGTGTTTTATCATTAATGTTTTATTATTATTAATGTTTAGTGTTTTCTGAGTCATTCGTAACTGTCACTAAGTCATGTTGTTACTTGTGGCCGGAGTGCCAAGGCAAATTCCTTGTATGTGAATACTTGGCCAATAAGTTTACTTACTTAATTACTTGTAGTTTGCCATGGCAGTGGAGAATGCCAAGGCTGACAGTTCAATGTAGGAATGGGCAGGGGAGTTGACTATTGTTAGCAACAGATGGCTCAGGATTGCAGACAAAATGTAGATGATCTGCCAGTTGGTCATCTAGTTTGTGTTTGATCTCAGTGATGTAAAGGAACCCGTACCTGTTCATCTCATTGAAATGTGGTAGATGAGGTTGGAGGAGATGCACGTAAATCTTTGCTTTGCCTGATCCGATATAGTTTGTCATCATGTACACCGGGCATGTAATGAAATTCCTGGTTTACATGAAGCTCATTGAGTAAACAATAAATAACATAAGCAAAATGTTGAACGCAAAATGATGCGCAGGTTGATTGTAGTTTTTTTGCAATCTGATGTAGTTTAAATAAAAAATGAATCTGCATTAATTGAAGAGCCCAATGAGATGGTTAGGAGTAAAAGTACTGCTGTGAGGGGCATGTGAATGATGTGTTTGATTCGGCATCCAAGGGCTATTTGGAACACTGGATGAGTGTGGAGGTGTAAGGATAAGTGTTGTACCTCCTGTTGCAAGGAGTCGGGGAGGAGGAGCGGAGGAGAAGATGTGGCTAGTTGTGGGGACTGGTTCAACGGGCGGTAATTGAAGGGGATGTACTGGATGCGGAGGATAGTATAGTGATACTACGAGACTGGAGAAGCTGTTTGAAAGGAGGTGGGGTGCGAGCATTGTCTGAGTAATGGAGGATATACAAGCGAGTGCTCCATCAATAGAAGGGAAGCCATGTAATTTGAGAAAGGATACTTTTTGGCTCTTCTGGAATTTAAAGCGTGTGTCTCATCAAAAAATCGAAGACAAACAAGTAATTTGATCATTTGCAGTGAAAAGGTCTTAGGGTGGAAATAGACATTGGAATAATATCTCGACCAGTAGGTGGAACTGATGAGGCCAGTTCTATTCAGCTGCTCAAAAGGAGGGAAGTATTGGAGGACGTTGTGGTGCAATACCACATCAAGGGCAATATCGGAGAAGGCTGGATTAATGTTGCCTCAAGCACTAAGTGTTGGAGAATATTATTTGTGGTACAGCTGTTTTAGTTTTGCAGTGTTGGTGCAAACTGGATGTGGTTCCCAGGGAATTTTCAGGAAAGATGATTATGGATTCGGAGGCAACTATATATGCTCCAAGGGCCTTGAAGAAAAGTGGGGGAGGGTGCAGCAGATGCCCAGTGTTCCATGCATGTGGATCAATATCTGATTTTTGAAAACTGCCCCTTCGTTTTGGAAGTAATGGCTAAATAATATCAGCTTGCTTATTGGCCCAGGGGAGAATTTAGGTAGGCAAGATTTTAATGGGATGGAAAGAGCTGGGATGGGGTTAATGGACTAGATAAACTTGGAAGGGACAAGGAGGGATAAAAGGGAGGAATTGTATGTGCAAGTCCAATGCTAGACTAGGTTTTGAAAGGTTTTTAGCAGTTGAAAGACTATAACTGACTTGAAGGCCTCAGCGACCCAGAGATCCAACAGCACACCACTACAGCAATTTTATTCCATTTGTCCTACCATTTCTGCAATTAATATGAATATTTTCTCTTTCCCAGTTCCAAACCAGGTTGATCAGCCAGGAACATTAGTTCTCTTTCTCTATCCACAGATGCTGCCTGATCTCCTTGGCATTTGCAGCATTTTCTGTTTGTATTTTTTATGAGCCCCCTTTTTAGTTGTCTTTGGCAGTCGTTGTAGGTGAGGTTGTGGTGAGGATCTTCCGAGATGGTAGTTATGAAAAGCAATAACGTTATCTTTGCTTGATAGCCATTTGAGCTGCAATGAACAGTTTTGGCAAAACTCTTTACCAAGTTGATTGATTCAGCAATTGGGGCAATATCTTCATTCTGTGGGTCTAAGCTAGATGGGTATAATGATGGAGCAATTGGAAATTGATCATTTGGCCCCTTTATATCTGCTCTACCATTAAATGAAATGTAAGCTGATTATCTGAGTACACTTTACTGCACTAACCCCATCATTCCTTGATGACACTGATCTTTAAACATTGAATACACACAGTGACTGATCCTCTGAAGCCCTTTTGGGAAGCGAATTAAAGATTCAGTGCTCCCATCAGAAGAAAATGTTCTTTCAATGGCTCGCGCGCATGACTGTAGCCCTTGGTTTTGGGGGTCTCGAGGCATGGGAGACGTCATTCTTGTTTTTATCCTGACTAGCATGAAGAATATTGCAAGTTTCACTGAAATAATCATTTTGGAGTGTTTAGGTCCAGTTTGATGAATCTTTCCTTGCAGTACATTAACAACTCCCTCTGCCATGTCACTATCTCGGGTATAAATCAAATGAACCTTCCTTGCATTCCCTCAATCTTAAATATATCCTTGTGTTTAAGAAGGAACTGCAGATGCTAGAAAATCGAAGGTAGACAAAAATGCTGGAGAAACTCAGAGGGTGCAGCAAAGGAATGTATGGAGCAAAGGAAATGGGGACGAAGGAAATTTCCTTCGCTCCATAGATGCTGCTGCACCCCCTGGGTTTCGCCAGCATTTTTGTGTACCTTAAATATATCCTTCCTGAGGCAGAGACCAGTTTGGTATATTGCTGTTTAAAAGATTTGGAGAGATGGCTGCATTGCATGAACCAAGCATCTTTTAAGACAATAATTTCACTGCAACCATCCATAAGATATCATCAACACCAAGGCCTATATTTTCTAGTGAAGAACAACTCTAGTGTGAGGTATTGGAGAAGGAATCGATGAGGGGGCATCCATGGTGGAGGCTTTGAAAGAGTTGAAGTCTGCACTGGGTTTTTTTTAAGAGCGTGATCTTGCCTGCAAGTTTGAAATATTCATCTTCAAGTGTTTTTATTTATTGAACATGAGGTTTAAACGAAATTTGGTTTCTGCAGTCACACAAGAAAAGAACCAAGATACACACCAACACAATTTACACAAACATCCATCACAGTGAATCTCCTCCTCACTGTGATGGAGTCTTGTCTCTCCCCTGCTCTCCATTCCTCTCCCGAAGTCAATGTCAAAGCCCCCGGCGGGCGCTAGCAAGTCCGCGGCAAATTAAAGCCACGCCGGGCGATGTAAAGCCCCGCTCCAGGTCACTTTCAACCCCGCAATTCGAGCGGGAGAAGTCGCCGTTGCCTGGTATTGTTAAGAATAACAAAACTATTATCTGGAAGAAAAAAGGAAGAAAAAAAAAAAAAAAAAAAGTTCCTGAAGTGGGAGAACAATGTAACTAAAAGCAACATTGTTTGGAAGGTATACATAAATATTGAAAACTTTTATCCTAGTTGTGTAATTTATTAAATCACTGCTGTGCCAATTAAAGAAATACCAGGTGTTGGGTGTTAGTTTCATTTCAAATGGTGATTTATCAATTTGTAGACTAACATTCCTAGAAATAGGAGACTGGTGCTGTCCCATGAGTGGGGTTAAAAATGGTGAGTAAATGATGAGGGTGAAGAGAGAGATCAAGGAAAGTTTGTTGAAAGTAGTTGTTGATTGGGTGGATTCTGTGACTGAGAGCTTCTATAAGAGGTTTCTGGGTGTGATAATGTGTTGGTCATTGGAGAGCAGCTTGACAGGGTAGATACAAAACTGGTTGAGGTGTATTGAACCAAGGGTGACCATGTCAAGTTAAGATCTGCCCAGTCAGGATAGAGGTGAGATTGAAGTTCTTCATCCTGAGGTTGGTAGTGTATTTATGAAATATGTGTTCATAAGTCATAGGAGCAGAATTGGGCCATTTGGCCCTTTTAGTATGGAAGAGGGCTATGGAGGTTTAGATCTTGAGTACATTCACCATGTGGATGGTTAGATTTTTGCAAGATGCGGGATATGGGGGAAAGGAATACTGACGTAAAAGATCAACCACGATCTTGCTAAATAATCAAGGAGGCTTCTATTTGTGTTCTTAAGGAAGGGACTATTATACTCTCAATTATTTCAAACAAAACTAATAATAATTAATAAATACTTTATTGATCCCCTCAGGGAAATTCGGATGTCCAGAAGCCCCCAACCAACAAACCCACAGATTCAAAACGAACGCAGACAGAAAATACATAGAATACACTGTGAGCAATACCTGAGAGCAATAAATACTTAAAGACCAATAATTAAAAATTAAAAATTGTAAAAAACTAGATGGGTTTTTAGAAAATCTTGCGATATGTAATGATCACTTCCTGGTAATAAAATTGAAACGTGTCATGGAGATCCTCTTGATAATCTGAGTCGGTTGCCTCCTATCCAAACATCTGAAACACTTGTCCATGTACCACTGAAGGAGATAAATCGCACAGAAAGCAAACTGACTTTAGTATCCCCATAACATATCTGAAGAAGGGTCTCGACCCGAAACATTGCCCATTCAGTCTGACGAAGGGTCTCGACCCGAAACGTCACCCATTCCTTCTCTGTATGTCCTGCTGAGTTACTCCAGCTTTTTGTATCTATCATCACATGTTAATGACATAAAAACTATTTGAAATCCTTGATACCTTTTGGCCTTCCACCAAAATTAGAGAAAATAGTGAAGAATCGCTAATATAAAGAAGTTCTTTTTGTCCAAATTTGGAGTGGGTTGCATGGATGTAATGCTTGAAGCATCTATTTTTTTTTTTTTTTTTTAATGAACATGGAAAACCAGAGAAACGGTACAAATACACCTCCCTGGATTGTGGTGAGAGTTGACTTGTGCTAATACTGTTAGTACTTGTGTACTGTGATGAAAGGCTAGTTATTGTACTTGCATGAGATTTGTCACTGGTTCGCAAGGAATATTGTTATTTTGTGGGGGTTTGTTGTAAAAACATGTTTTTTTAATTATGATCTAATAATAAATATCCATTTTAAATGTGGTTTATAATCGTGGTCAGATGTTATTTGATAGTTGATTTTTCTACACTCACTAATGTAATTTTTATGGTTGGACACCTTCATTTTGAATATGATAACTGATATGGAAACACTCCCTCGTCTATTATCAGCAACATTACATTGATTTTGAAAATACTATTGTTTTTCTCCATCGTCAATGTCTGTAATGAATGTAATGGATTTGGATTAATTGTTGACGGCTCCAGTATGATTGCAACGCCAGTGTTGCAACTGGTGTGTAATGGGTATGTTTCTACAGCAGGAATGGAACTGCAGTAAATTTTTGTTTGTCTATTTATAGTCTTCCAGAAAGGTTCTGTATGTGTCATATTTAAATGGGATTTTGTTTCTCTGCTCATC